>NW_027512539.1:0-195000 GCF_048772815.1 Callospermophilus lateralis | reverse complement strand
TTCTTTTCTACACCCAATCATCAAAGTAAACATTGGGCGAGCTTCGGAGGAAGAGACCACCAAAAGACTATCTCATGCAACAGCAAAGGGTTTATAGGGGGTCAGCATGCAGGGGGTCCGAGCTCACTTGAATAGAGCAGAGAGCCCTGAGAAGAGCTTAAGCAGAGCTTATATACTTTCTTTGGGGAGGGTAGGGAGCGAAGTTTATTGATGGGTGAGGGAGAGTAGGCGGTTTGCATTCAACCGGGTGAGGGAGTACATTCTGCAGTTTGGCATTTGGGGACAGGACATTCTGGGAACAAGATTAGCAAACAGTTCTCAAGATTTCAACAGTGTTTTGTTAAGCATACAGGAAAAAAAGTGACAAGTACATATTTTATTAATCTTTCATTCCCCACTTCTTCTTCTAGCTACTTTTAATCATAAAAGTGATCATTGGGGGGTGTCACATTCTATGTCTGCTAGTGGGGTATTACCATAAGTTTAACTTGTCCAATTTGAGCTTAGAGAAAAGAAATTACACGGTTGAGCAAACAGGGTTTTATAGTTAGCAATAATATGGAGATTATTATCAGACAGGCCAGGGTTGATAAAAAAGTAGTCAAACAGGGGGACTAGGTGAACCAAGACTCAAACCACTTTTTTTGGTCCTCTCACTCTCTCATTGACGCTCTTCAAGGTGTCTTTTTAATTTAATCATTTTTTTTTTTACAACTACATTATGCTCGGAATAAACACAAAATTCTTCCCAGGAAGTGACAAATACCTATTTTATTAACCTTTCACTTCCGACTATCCCTTTTTGACTGGATGTTCTCTTCGACATTCAATCATCGAAGGTACAAGGTCCTATGCCATTGTATATTGATTAATCTGACACATCTGTGCACAACCTAATTCAAAGCTAAGTATTCCAATCAAGGGCCCAATGCTCTTTTGGGCTTCAAATCTTACCTAGATTTCTGTTTTCATACATATATTTCACCTATATATTCTCATACATATCGCAGGTTCCCAATACCATTATTCATCCAGCAGAATGATTCCTAACCCAAATCACACATGTTATTAACCCTAACCATACACTGTTCCCTCAATCTAACATTACAGAACAGCAGGGACAGAGTTGGTCTTACAATACAGGAATGTAGTGGATCTTCCACCTGCTGAAAACCTCAAAGGTCCATGCAGAAATGATCCCTGAAGAACATGTAGGCAACTATGAAGGACGTGAGAGAGCAAAAGTCATATTCCATGGAAAACAACCTGGTAAGGATGAAGGGTTGTGTCTCATTCACCCTCTCTCCTTAATGTAGAAAAGATGGACCAACCAAGGCCTTTGTGGAGAGCTGTTCCTGGGTTCCTATGGTTGAGATACCTATCTAACTTGTGAAAGTGTCAGAGGAAGTATGGAAGCAACTGTTCGGAAAAAGTGGTTGCTAAGGCAGTCACCTCATTCAGTTCCTGAAGGAAGTGACCTCACCTCACTTCCTTGGTGATGGAACTCTGTGAACTTGGGATCCAGGAAGTCAGGCATCCAGAACCAGTCCAATTCCCAGTACAGTGGGATCACTTGTTTAAATTTACCAAGGACAGAGTCAGTCTTTCTTGGTACCTACTGATGTGAGGATGGCCAAATGCCAGGAAAGTTTGAAGACTGGCCTTTCCAGAGAAAGCAAGAAGTGGCTCACTGCTGGCTCCTGATATTTCACAGAGTTGGCCAAGGAGACCAGATCTGAGAAAGGACAGGCCATTTCTGGGGAACATAGTATAGCCCACCATTCAGAGGACACTCTGGATAGTCACAGACTTACTTTGGGGAAGGAGGTGCCTTTTTCAGTGTGGGTGTGAGTTTGTGGTTTTGTCTTATATTCTGAGAATAGGTAGGGAAGGCGGCTTGCTTGGTTTGGAGTGGAATGTTTCTAGAAAGTCTTTTGACAAGGCGAGTGTTTCTATGTCTGTGTATCCCACTGTGTCCGTGGTTGTAGACATTAGAAAAGAGAATGAATCAATGGATGTGTCCTGTCTAGTAGAAAGCTTCCCAGCATTCATCCTACCCATTTTAGGAATGGATTGCAGGTTGCCTTATCGATGGACAACATGTACTGTCTTCCTAAGTTCCTGTTTTCTTCCTGAATTCTGGCCACTCTCCAGAATAGGCTCATGGTTTTGTGTCCAAAATATGTACCACCTCCAAACTCTGTGACATGGCCATGTAATCCATAGCTGAAGGGAATGGCAAGCATCTCAGAAAACTCAGATATCAGTGTGACCAGGAAAGTCTCAGTGGAGAAACCCTGCTTTGGCCCTTTTGCTTACCTATTGTTCTGTTGCCCTGAATGTCAGGAAGTTCTTTGCCTCAGGCCACCCTTTGTGAAGCCTGAAGAAAACAGTTTTAAAATGGAAATGAATGGGCATCACCTGTGGCTCTTTGCTTAATTACTTTGGAAAGGAATGTCTCTGAATCAGCCTCTTGGCCCTGTGTGAGGCTGTGGCTTAGATTATCAGCATCGGATGGATCTAAAGAAAGATCCAATGTGTGCATCCAAAACCAAAATGGCAAAAAATCAGTCATTTTGGATGAAGTCTCTTGCCTTCCTCTGTTTGGTTCTTGACCTCCATCAAGGGAGTATTGGGATTTTTTCGGTCAAATGAGTTCTTCCAATCCCTGCAAAGGTGCTTGGGTTTAATAATGACTCCAAATCACATAAGGAATCTATACCTGACAGTCAGTAGGCCTCAAATTGCAGAAACAGAGCAGTATTAATGGCAGAACTATGTGATCAATCCTGGTTCACAGGAAGGGTGTCCAGGCCACCCTGAATTTAGGCAAATGAGGGGAAGGGAGCTTATTATGGACACTCTATTGGGCTGTGCCATTTAAGGAAACCTCCAGCCAGAGGTTATGATGAGTGACTATATGGAAGTAGATGAGGGCTATGTGGGATTGTTTTGATTTTAATTGTGGTAACTTGTGTGGCTTTTGGATGAGATGACTGTGTTCACCTGGGCTTTAACACTGGCGTGATTCTCCTAAGAGACTGAGTTCTGTAACTGACTTCAGAGTAGTAATTGCTTTGGAAATGGATATGTTTTAATCAGCCTCTTGGCCCTGTTTGAGGCTATGGCTTAGATTATCAGCACCAGATGGATCTAAAGAAAGATCCCATGTGTGCATCCAAAACCAATATAGTCAAAATAGCAGTAATTGTCGATGAACTCTCTCGCCTTCCTCTGTAAGGTTCTGAAAGAATAAAAGGAATTGAAATTGAAATGTAAAGAACCAGGTTTTGTAAAGTTTCCAAGCTGCACTCAGCACCTGAAATTCCTGTGGCAGTTAAGACAATTCCCGGATTTGCACATTAGATGTGTGTTGAAATCTTCCCTGAGGACCTAGTTACTTAACAGCCCCTCCCCAGAAACCATGCAGCTCACCACGTATACATCACAGTGCATCCACCAATCAATTTAAATGTATACCCCTTCTTAGGGCTGACCAATCACCCCCTGCCCAACCTGTTCCCGCCAATGAATGTGCTAATCATGTTTTAGAGTTGTTATTTGATTTTCCCGTGGAATATGATGATTTGCTAAAGGAGGCTATGATGTGTGTAAAGTCCCTACCCTCTCTAAAGAATGTATATAAACTCCGCTCGAGTGGTTCTTAGGGCTCTTTGTTCTTTGCTCCTCTGAAGTGAGCCCTGAGCTCCAGCACGCTATACCCCCAATAAACCCTTTGGTGTTGCATGAGAAAGCCTGTTGGTGGTCTTTTCCTCCGATGTTCGCCCCACCTTTTCATCTGGAGGCCCCAGGTGAGATATCCGGCGCAGCGGACGAAAGACCCCAAGGGACTCCTCTCAGGGTAAGAAAGGCGCCTCTTTCTGGTTTCGGGTTTCAGGTGAGGGCTTGGCAAAGTGGCTGTCGGTGAAGAGCATTAGCTCTCTCTGACGGTGGCTGGCAGACGTGTCACAGAGCTACTGGCCACGTCCCTGGGGGACACTCCAGAGGATGAGGGAAATCAAGGAATATTAGTTTCCTCAACTCGGTTATATTTTGCTTCAGGATTCGGTTTGCCAGCCCATCAGGTTTTGCTGGCTACACAGTTTTGTTCATTGTCCCGAACTCATGTTGAGTTTACTGTCTGTCTTTATTGTCTAACCCATCAGGTTTTGCCAGTTACTGAGTTCTAATATTTGTCTTGGACCCATGTTAAACGTTTACTGTTTGTCTTTGTCTGTGTTGCGTTTGTGTCTTCACTGTCTCTTTTTGAGTAACTCCCATTATGGGACAAAGCACTTTCTTGCTTCTGTCGCTGACCCTTGATCATTGGACTGATGTCCGCTCAAGGGCCCAGAATCATTATTTTTCAGTTAAATGTCAGACCTGGCAGACTCTCTGTGCTTCAGAATGGCCCATCCTCAAAGTCGGGTGGCCCGCAGAAGGATCCTTCTACTTCCCTCTAATCCGAAAAGTCAGAGATATTGTCTTTCAGCCGGGACCACGTGGCCACCCAGATCAACAGCCATATACCCCTTCCCCAGGATCCTATCATTCAAACCTTCCGTTCCCTCCCCATCTTCCCCCCATTCTTCCTGAGTCACAAGACTGGACAATCCTCCCCCTCCTTATCCTCTACCCTCGCTCCCCAACCGCCAACACATTCCAGATGATTCTCCCACCACTGACTCAGCCTCTCCGCCACTAGAGGCAATTGGGCCAGACCCAAGCCCTCCAAGGGACTTCTCCACAGCAGCAGCAGCCCCTCCTTTTCTGGTGGAAGCTGGGCCACCTGAAGAAACCCGCCAGCTACGGAAAATAGAAAACTCAGAAGCCACTGTGATGCTCCCTCTTCGTCCTTATGGGCCCATGAACCGACAAAACTGGGACCCCAACACCTTTGAAGGTTGGTAGCATTTGTCCACTTATCACCGGGCTCTAATAGCGGGGCTCCGAGTGGCCGCCAGAGGGCCGACTAATTTGGCCATGGTAAGAGAGATAATCCAAGGTCCTAATGAGTCTCCCTCTATGATTCTGGAGAGAATTATGGAAGCAAATAGAAAATATACTCCTTTTGATCCTCAGGCAGAGGACAAAAAAACCCCTGTTGCAATGGCCTTTATCCAGCAGGCTGCCCTAGATATTAAGAGAAAGTTACAACGTCTAGATGGATTACAAGATATGACCTTAAGAGATTTAGTCAGAGAAACTGAGAAAGTACATTATAAGAGAGAAACTGAGGAGGAATGGGAACAGATGAGAGAGAAGGAAAGGGAACAAAAGGAGGATGAAAGGAGCAAAAGGCAGACTAAATCATTGGCTAAGGTTTTGGTCAGAGCAGCAAATAGACCAGAAGTTAAAAAGCACGGAGACATGAACGGATACATGGGCCCATGCCAAAGGCTGCCCGTGGCCTCAGATCAATGTGCCTACTGTAAAGAAAAAGAAAACTTGGACAAAGAGTGCCCCAAAAAGAGGCAGAGAAACCAGTATAGGACGAGACTTGAAGGATCCAGCCACTGCCTCACCCTGAAGTCGTATGGTTTACGAACGAGAGCAGCTTCCTCCAAGATGGTACGTGGTGGGCTGGAGCAGCAGTAGTTAACAAAACTAATGTCATCTGTTTCTCTGGTCTCACAGAAGAGACATCAGTCCAAAAGGCAGAACTGATTGCCCTTACGAAAGCATTGGTACTAGCAACAGGCAAAAGGGCCACCATATACACTGATAGCCGCTATGCATTTGCCACTGCAAATGCGCACGGGGCTATTTACCAGCAAAGGCAGCTATTAACCTCCGCTGGGAAAGAAATAAAGAAATAAAGAACAAAGATATGATCCTCCACCTTCTCTCAGCAGTGCAGGGCCCTACGGACCTAGGCATAGTGCACTGTCCAGGGCACCAGAAGGGAAACGACCCCGTGGCGGTTGGAAACAGAAGTGCAGATGAGGAAGCTAATTGGCAGCCCTAAACGGAGTGCCTCTGTTCACTTTTTCCACACCGGGGGAAACAACAATCAGGAGACTTGGCCGCACCGGATCATTCAGGCAACTTATCATCTGAGGAGACAGATACAGAACTCTGGGAACCTACAGAGCCAAGTACACAATTTTCAAAAGCCCACCTTTATCTCAAAGACATACACCAGCTCACCCACTTAGACTCTAAGAAGTTATAGGCACTCTTAAAGGACCAAAAGAAGGAATTATTATTGACTGACTCACAGAGGAAAGAAATAACTGCGCAGGTGACTACAGCTTGTCAAGTTGGCCAATTAGTTAATACTTACCCATCGAAGCTTACTTCAGAGAAGCGCTTATGAGGAATCAGACCAGGACAATTCTGGGAAGTGAGCTTTACTGAAATAAAGCCAGCAAGGATTGGACTTAAATGTCTCCTAGTCTTTGTAGATACTTTTTCAGGATGGGTCGAAGCCTTCCCCATGAAGAAAGAAATGGCTCAGCTGGTGGTCAAAAAGATCCTAGAAGACATTTTCCAAGGTTCAGCCTGCCTAAGGTAATAGGGTCGGATAAGTGACCGGTATTCATGGCCCAGGTAAGACAGGGATTTGCCAGGACCCTGGGGATTAATTGGAAGTTACATTGTGCTTATAGACCCCAGAGCTCAGGACAGGTAGAAAGGATGAATAGAACCATCATAGAGACCTTAACGAAATTAAGCTTGGAGACTGGCATGAAAAATTGGACTCTGTTCCTAAGTTATGCACTGTTTTGTGCAAGAAAAACCAAGTCTTCCTCTTTGTGTAACCTCACCCCTTATGAAATTCTCTATGGTGCCCCTCCTTCAGTAAGGGACCTAACCCCAACTAGGAGACTTAATGATTCCTTTCACACCCCCTTGCTTGACAGACATAAAGCCCTTGAACAAAACCAGCACCCAGCGATACCTGTGGAAACAGTTGGCCTCTGCTAATCAGCCTGGAGATGAGGGAACCCCACATCAATATCAAGTGGGAGAGTTCATCTACGTGAGATGGCATCAGGTGTCATCCCTGGAACCCCGCTGGAAAGGACCATACCAGGTGCTGCTTATAACACCCACAGTGGTGAAAGTGGATGAGATCACTTCATAGATCCATACCACCCATCTCATGCCTGCACCCTGTACAGACTCCGGCTGGAAACTGAAACAGACTGGTAACCATCTCAAGTTGCGTGTCCGTCGTGTGGGTAGGGCTATGGATTCTTCCCCTGACCATCAGCAGTCCTAATCCCCATCAGCCTGTTCAGCAACGATGGCAAGTTATAAATCCTACTGGGCAAGTAGGGTGGTGTATTTCACATACAGCCCCCTTATGGAATTGGTGGCCATCTCTCCCCCCGGACATTTGTCAGCTTCCCATAGGCCTCTCTGACTGGGATCTCCCTGACATAGAGGACCCCACACAGATCCCACTCAAATGCAAACCAGGGCAACATAGACCACTTTACCCCATGAATTATGGATGTCATCTCCCCAAGCTCATGTGTAAACTAGCCAGTCAAGACTATTATGTGTGCCCAGCAGATTTCCAAAGTCGCAAACAGGCCCAAACCTGTGGAGGACCCAGTAACTTTTATTTTAGATCTTGGGGTTGTGAACAAACGGAAGCTGAATGGTGGAACCCAAACTCCCCAGACAGCAAGATTTGGGTAGGATGAAATGACACCTGGATTGATCCCAAGAAATGTGCCGCTAGCCAAGTGGTGTCAAAAACTCGCTGTGGAAAGAATAGTCTATGTTACCCCCTCAATATAACTTTCACTTCCAAAGGAAGGGGCTACCTCAGAACAAAATGGCCTATGAGAAATACGTGGGGAATGCAATTCTATATTTATGGCCCCGGTTATGACTTTGGTCTCTGGTTCACCCTCCAGCTTAAAAAGAAAGAAAATCCCACAGCAATAGGGCCCAATCCCCTCAAGCCAGGAATTAAGCCTCCTATACCTCCCATGCCTAGATCTACCAGAACCCCTCTACCATCTCATAATTCCCGGTTTCCGTCTTTGCCTACTTCCTCAGTCCAGAGTACAGCTGACTCCACCCCCTGGGAACTAATTAAAGGAATGTTTATGGTACTGAACTCCACAAAGTCAGAACTCATTGCTTTTCAGCCCAGGTATTTGACAGCTCTGTAAATTATTGTGTAATGGTGCAGATACTCCCCAGGGTGCTCTATCATGATGCAGAATCATTCGAAGGTCTACTTGGGGGACAAACAACCCAATTTCACCGGGAGCCATTGTCCCTTACTCTAGCCATCCTATTGGAGATAGGAGGTCCTGCAGGAGTGGGTATGGGAACAGCTGCTATGATCCGTGGGTCACAACAATTGGCCCAATTAGAAACATCAATAGATCAAGACTTGAAGACGTTAGAAACCTCTATCACAGTGCTGCAGGAATCCTTAACCTTTCTCTCTCTCTGCATTTGTTTTACAGAACAGGGGAGGACTAGATTTCCTCTTCATGAGGGAGGGGGTCTCTGTGCGGCACTGAGAGAATACTGTTGTTTTTATGCTGACCCTACTGGAGTTGCAAAATAATCCGTGAGTAAATTAAGAAAATAACTTGAATAGCGCCAGAGAGAAAGGGAGATTCAACAAGGGTGGTTTGAGTCATGGTTTACCCAGTCCCCCTGGTTAACTACACTCCTATCAGACTTAGCTTGACCCCTGATCATCCTTAAGGTGTTGCTAACTGTGGGACCTTGTTTGCCTAACCGCATAGTTTCCTTATTCCAGGCTCAGATTGGGTAGGTAAAACTCATGCTAATCAGACAGAAATATGCTCCACAGGCAGAAATAGAATTTGAGACGCCAGAATAATTATGAAACATTACTTTTAAGATTAAAAGTAGTCAGAAAAAGGAGTGGGAAATGAAAGAATAAAATATATTGAAATTGAAATGTAAAGAACCAGGTTTTGTAAAGCTTTCAAGCTCCACTCAGAACCTGAAATTCCTGTGGCACTTAAGACAATTCCCAGATCTTCCTATTAGATGTGTGTTGAAATCTTCCCTGACCAGCTAGATACTTAACACCCCTTCCCAGAAACCATGCAGATCTGCACGTATACATCTCAGGGCTTCAACAAATCAGTTTAAATGTTAACCCCTTCTCAGGGCTGACCAATCACCCACTGCACGACCTGTTCCCGCCAATGAATGTGCTAATCATGTTTTAGAGTTGTTATTTGATTTTGCTGGGGTATAAGATGATTTTCTAAAAGAGGCTATGATGTATGTAAAAACCCTGCCCTCTCCATAGAATGTATATAAACTCTGCTCAAGTTGTTCTGGGGCTCTTTGTTCTTTGCTCCTCTGAAGTGAGCTCTGAGCCCCAGCATGCTGGACCCACAATAAACCCTTTTGCGGTGGCATGAGACAGTCTCTTGGTGGTCTTTTCCTAAGACGTTCGTCCGAACTTTTCAGTTCCTGACTTCCATCAAGTGAGAATAGGGATCCTTTGGGTCAAAAGAGTTCTTCAAAGCCCTACAGTGGATAGTCCATAGGGGCTTGGGTTTTGTCATGACTCCAAATCACAGAAAGAATCAATACCGGACAGTCAGTAGGCCTCAAATTGGAGAAGCAGGGCAGTATTAACGGCAGGGCTATTTGATCATTCCTGGTTCAAAGGAAGGGTGTACAGTCCACCCTGATGTTAGGCAAATGAGGGGCAAAAGAGCTTATTTTGGACACTGTCTTGGGCTGCACCCCTTATGGAAACTTTCAGGCAGAGGTTATGATGAGTGTCTATATGGAAGAATATGAGGCCCATGTTGGAGTGTTTTGATTTAATTGCGGTCATTTGTGTGGCGGTTGGAAGAGATGCCTGGGTCCTCTTGGGCCTGAACACTGGTGTGATTCCCCTTAGAGACTGAGTGCTGGAACGGACCTCAGAGAAGTGTTGCCATGAATTGTGTTGGGATTTTAGGAGGCCTCGCATGAGAATTGCCCTTGGAAAATGCGATCAGGGTCGCTTTCCACAGAGACTGGAAATCTCAGCCAGGATATCATATGATTTTATTCTGAAAGACTTGGCAACCATAATTGAGAGTCAAAACACACATGGAACTCACATGTAGACCTCAATGGGCCTGGCTTCATATGACCTTTTGGCCACTCTTTGGGAACCCTTGCCTGTGAGAGTTCTCCAGATCTTTCATTGAAATGAGCTTTCTCACCATTTAAGGGTTCCTAAATGAATTGAAATCCACAGTGCCTCCAATTTCATCCTTGAAAAATGGCTATATAAATACCATTAAATTTTTGAAATTTCAATGACCTGGTGGCACTGGAGAAACTTTGGGTGTCCTGTTGCTGATCATGAGTATACCAGAGAGTGCCTTGATTGACTGGGTTTCCTGAAAATGGTGTAGAACAGAGAAGCCTATAGGTTGGATCCTGCTGAGTAGTGGGCCTAGAGAAGTGTTGGGCATATGTGTGATAAAACATCTGTGGTAGGGGAATGAGGATCTACCATTGGATTCCAAATTGCTTGGGACTGACATGGTGCAGCCAGCATAAATTTCTATTTAAAGGCATCTTGATATATGGAGAGGTTTCAAGGCAATGTTCAGAATCAGCTTGCTATGTTCAAGGGGGTAAACTATGTGGGTTAGAAACCTGGTTGGTGCATTCTCCTGCAGAACCTGACCCACCACACGTGACATAACTCCCACCAGCACTGTGTCCCAGTTGAGCTCCATGTATTTGGTGAAGCAAATACCAAACTCCCAGTGCAGGAGCAAGAAACACAATGGAGAGTGGAAGAGCAATAAATGACTATACAGTCCACACAGGGAGACACTTAGCCACCAGTGGCCACAGTATACCCACAAAAAGAGAATCCAGCACTCTTCCCTCATGTTCATTGGAATATTACAATTTATGTCCTCCAGGTCACATAGATGCTGACCCAGCTTTGATCATCTCACTAGAAAAAAAGCAAAAGCTCCTGACAACAACATATATTTCAAGTGCCCAAACTCAGAGGCAGTTTCTCAAGAAGTCATTAGGCCAGCAGAGCTCCATTATTGTGGAGTGTTTACCCTGTCCCTTACTTTTGGAAACTCCTCTACGATGTCCATGGTTGTGAACTCCTTATCATATTCCATTCCAGATAAGTATTCACAGATTTTCTAACACTTCTCCTCTAATTGTGTGTTACTTGGGGTGAAGGTAATGTCAAGGCATTGTTCTGGATGAAAGTGGGAAGATTTTTGTGTAGCACATATTTGCATACACATTGGATAAATTTTCCAATTTTCCATTCAAAATACTGAATCCCTGACATTAACACATACTCTACTAGATTCTGAATACTAATCCTAATATGTTGGAGAAAAATAACCCAAAAAGAATAGAACTACAAGCAGTTCAGAGGAGGCATGGTGTATAGTTGGACTTGCCTTTTGCATAATATAGGGTAGGAGTTATAAATCCAGTCAATTTTTTTTGGAAATAGTTCTCCATATGTTTTTAATGCCTATTCAGGACCTGTATTTTTATATGCACATATAGAATCCTACCTGTTACCACACGTTCATTCTTGTGTGGTGGCTGAATTGGCAGATACAAATTCTGACAAGGGATCACTCCTCCGAAACGCTGTTGGAATTGAAAATTCAACCTATGTGTGAGCTTCCTAGTTGAACAACATTATACATAAATCCATGTTCAGTAAAATGAATTTATTTGAATCTGTGCATGATATATATTTCTTGGTGATTTTCAATTGACATATAGTGCTACTTTTTAATGTCTGTGTATATGTGTGTGTGTGTGTCTGTGTGTGCATGAGTGTGTGTATATATATATATACACACACACACACACACGCACACACACACTCTCCAGATTATTCAAAATAAGAAATATATGTGTCTTATTTTACACTTCCTAAATTTTTCATATTCATGAATGTGGATTTATAATAATCTTTTCACAAGATTATTCTGAGAAATATTCACATACCTTACTAGAGTCTGACAACTAATCCTAAGATGATGGAGAAAAATAATGCAAACAGAATAGAAATACAAGAAGTTCAGTGGAGGCATGGTGTATAGTTGGACTTGCCTTTTGCATGATAAACGCTAGGTGTTATAAATCTAGTAAATTTTCAATTGAAATAATTCTTCATGTGTTTTTAAAATTAACAAATATGTGAATTCCTGTATCCCTTTCTCTGTATCCTATTCATCACATGTATTTTTACATGCACTTATAGAATCCTACCTGGTATCACAGGTACATTTTTGTGAGGTGGCTGACTTGGCCGATACAAATTCTGAAAAAAGATCACTCCTCTTAAACGCTGTTGGAAACGAAAATTCAACCTATGGTTGAGTCCCCTGGTAGAACAACAATATACATAAATCCATGTTCAGTAAAATATATGTTTTGTCATCTGTGGATAATATATATTTATTGATGAATTTTGATTGGCATATATATTACTACTTTTTAATGTCTCTGTGTGTGTTTTGTGTATATATAAATATGTGTATATATATACAAATACACACTCTCCAGATTTTTCAAACTATGAAATATATGTGTCTTATTTAAATTCCCTAAATTCATTCATGTTCATGGACTTGGATTTATAATCAACTTTTCACAAGATTATTCTCAGAAATATCCATCCACCTGAAAAACATATTTGTATCCTAGTACTGAACACTAAGTTGAATGAATGGTGCATACAAAAACTAATATTTCTACAGTAACTGACCCAGTTTAACATCAATGCAAGTAGATTACGATGGGACAAGGTGTGTATTTTGACGTTCAATTTTATTCAACACTGGTACTTAATATTTCTTCATATTATGGACATCATAGGATATATATTTCATCCACAAATTCACAAATTTATGGGCATTTGTTTCACTTACAATCAATTCCTGCTTTTGAACACATGTATTTCTCCAGGTGTCTTGATTGGTCTTTTCATTAGACTTCTTTCCAAACACATTTTTTTCGATTTCCATAATCAATTTTGAAGCAAAACTCACACACACTTCATGATAAACTATAACCCTAATATTACCAATAGATATATAACTGGTTTGAATGAATGTATGTACATAAATATAAAATTTCCTGTATATTTTCAGATATCAATTCAATCCATTATTTAAAGTTGAAAACAGTGATACTATTTATTCACAGTATGGTTTAGTCATGCATTATCTCTATATTCATAGAAAAAGGGTGCACCTATTTGTACCCCCAATACTAATTTATATGTCTTCAATATATTGCTCCTAGAAATGGTGGAAGAAATACGCATGTCATCTGATCTACATATATATTTTATCAGTGTAATATTCTGGACACAAAAAAAGCAAATGTCACACTTATGTTTGTACCAAATCCTAAATAGAAAGTGTGCATGGATTACTAAAAACACCCATGTCCAGGTTGCCTAATGTTCTCAAATGTCTATCCTATTGGTGACTACATATTTGTTTCTTCCTAAGATTATATATTCAATCTCAAGCCTGTTGAATATGTCTAATCCTATCACTCACTATATACTTTGCCTGATTTCCTAATGTCTCTATTGATATCTGCTTTCCTACATATTTTTTCCAGTTCATCACTGTGACCGACTCTTCACATGTGCTGACATTTACATTCACTCTCTGACCAAAACTCTATTGCTAAAGAACTTTTGGTCCAAATCCTATACTCACTTTTCTATCTAAACCAACACTATCTTCCTAATCCTTTCGACTATGCCTTTTTGACTGGATGTTCTCTTAGACATTCAATCAACCAAGGTACATGGTCCTTTGCCATTGTTTATCTATTTATTTGAGACATCTGTGCAGAACATAGTTCAAAGGTAAGTATCCCACTAAAGTGACCAATGCCCTTCTGGGCTTCAAATCTTACCTAGAATTCTGTTTTCATACTTATATTTCACCTCTATATTATTAAATATCACAGAATACCAATACCATTATTCATCCAGCAGAATGATTCCTAACCCTAATCAAACCTGTTATTAACCCTAATCATACACTGTTCCCTAATCTAACTTTACAAAAGAGCAGGCATAGAGTTGGTCTTACAATACAGGAATATAGGGAATCTTTCACCTGCTGAGAAGCTCAAAGGTCCATGTAGATATGATCCCTGGAGAAGATGTAGGGAACTATGAAGGACCTGAGAAAGCGAAAGTCCTATTACATGGCAAAAAAAACCTGGTCAGGACGAAGGGATGTGTCTGAATCAGCCTCTATCTTTTTAATGTAGAGAAGATAAACCAAACCAGGCCTGTGTGGAGAGCTGTTCCAAGTGCCTATGGTTAATATAACATTCTAACTTGTGAAATTGTCACAGGAAATAGGGGCAGCCTCCATCTCAAAGGACCGTTTGAAGAAACTGTTAGGACAAAGTGGTTGCCAAGGCAGTGACCTCATTCAGTTTCTGAAGGAAGTGACCTTACCTAATTTCCTTGGTGATGGAACTCTCTGAACTTGGAATCCAGGAAGCCAAGCACCCAGAGGCAGGCCCAGTCTCAGTCCCAGTGGTCTCACTTGTTTAGACTTACCAAGGACAGAGTCCGTCTTTCTTGGTAAATACTGATGTGAATATGGCCAAATGCCAGGAGAGCTCTGAAGAGCGGCCTTTCCTAAGAACGCAGGTAGTGGCTCACTGCTGGGCCCTGACAACTTCACAGAGTTGGCCAAGTAGACCAGATCTTAGACAGGACAGGCCATTTCGGGGGAACAAAAAATGGCCCACCAGTCAGAGGACTCTCTGGATAGTCACATACCTACTTGTGGGAAAGAGGTATCTTTGTGGGTATGGGTGTGAGTTTGTGGTTTTGTCTCATGTGCTAAGAATACGTAGGAAAGGCAGTTTGTTTGGTTTGGAATGGACTGTGTCTAGTAAGTCCTTTGACAAGGCGAGTGTTTCTATGTCTGTGTATCCCACTGTGTCTGTGGTTGTAGATATTAGAAAAGAGAATGCATCAATGGATGTGTTATGTCTAGTAGAAAGCTTCTCAGCATTCATCCTCCCTAATTTATGAATGGACTGTGGCTTGCCTTATAGATGTACAACACCTACAATCTTCCTAAGTTCCTGTATTCTTCCTGATTTTGGCCTCTCTCTAGAATAGGCTCATGATTTTGTTTCCAAGTTATGTACCACCTCCAAGCTCTGTGACATGGCTATGTACTGGATAGCTGAAGGGAATGGGAGCATATCAGAAAACTCAGATATCAGTGTGACTAGGAGAGTCTCAGTGGAGAAACCCTGCTTTGGGTCTTTTGCTTACCTATTTGTCCGTTGCCCTGAATGTCAGGAAGGTCTTTGCCTCAGGTCGCCCCTTTGTGAAGCCTGAAGAAAACAGTTTTCAGATGGAAATGAATGGGCATCACCTTGGGCTCTTTGCTTAATTGCTTTGGAATGGGATGAGTCTGAATCAGCCTCTTGGTTCTGTGTGAGGCTGTGGCTTAGATTCTCAGCACCTGTTGGGTCTAAAGAAAGATCCCATGTGTGCATCCAAAACGAAAATGGCCAAAAGAGCAGTCATTGTGCATGAAGTCTCTCACCTTCCTCTGTAATGTTCCTTCCTCCGTCAAGTGAGAATAGGGATTCCTTGGGTCTAATGAGTTCTTCAAAGCTCTGTAGAGTCTTGCCCATTGGTGCTTGGGTTTTCTCATAACTCCAATTCACATAAAGAATCTAAACTCCACAGTCAGTAGGCCACAAATTGGAGAAGTGAAGCAGTATTAACAGCAGGCATATTTAATCACTCCTGGTTCACAGGAAGGGAGTCGGGGCCTTTAGGCAAATGAGGGGTAAGGGAGCTTCTTTTGGACACTGTCTTAGGCTGTGCCTCTCAAGTAAACCTCCAGCCAGAGGTTATTATGAGTGTCTTTATGGAAGAAGATGAGGGCTAGGTGGGAGTGTTTTGGTTTTAAATGTGATCACTTGTGTGGCGGTTGGAAGAGATGATTGGTTACACCTGGGCTTCAACTCTGGTGTGATTCCACTTAGAGACTGATTTCTGGAACTGACCTCAGAGAAGTATTGCAATGAATTGTGTTGGGATTTTAGGAGGCCTCGCATGAGAGTCGCCCTTGGAAAATGAGTCTTGGCCCAGGGTTGCTTTCCACAGAGCACTGGAAATCTCAGCCAGGATATCACATTATTTTATTCTGAAAGACTTGGCAACCATAGTTGAGAGTCAAAACAAACAAGGACCTCACATTGTAGACCTCAATGGGCCTGGCTTCATGTGAACTTTTGGCCACTCTTTGGGAAGCCTTGCCTGTGAGAGTTCTCCAGATCTTTCATTGAAATGAGCTTTCTCACCATTTAATGGTTCCTAAATGAATTGAAACCCACAGTGCCTCCAACTTCATCCTTGAAAAATGGTTAGATAAATACCATGAAATGCTTAAAATTCCCATGAGCAGGTGGCACTGGAGAACCTTTGGATGTCCTGTTTCTGATCATAAGTATACCTGAAGGTGCCTTGATTGACTGGGTTTCATGAAAATAATATAGAAAAGACATGCTAGTAACTTGGAGGCTGCTGAGTAGTGGACCTAGAGAAATTGTGGGCAGGTGTGTGATAAAAAATCTGTGGTGTGGCCATGTGGATATGCCATTGGCTTCCAAATGGATTAAGACTGATATGGTGCAGCCAGCAGACCCTTCTATGTAAAGGCATCTTGTGATATTGAGGAGTTTCAGGGCAATGTTCAGAATCAGGTTACTATGCTCAAAGAGGCAAGCTTGTGGGATAGAAGCCTGGTTGGTGCATTTTTCTGCAGACCCTGACCCACCAAACGTGACAGAACTCCCTCCAGCACTATGTCCCAGTTGAACTCCTTGTTTCGTGAAGCAAATACCAAACTCCCAGTGCAGCAGCAAGAAACACCACGAAAGATGGAGTATGAACAAATGGGTTCACAGTGCACATGGGGAAACACTTAGCCCCCAGTGGCCACAGTTTACCTACAAAGAGAGGATTTAGCAATGCTTCCTCATGTTCATTTTAAAATAAGTAACCATGTCCTCCAGGTCCCATAGATGCAGACCCAGCTTTGATGGTCTCACTACAATGGAAGCTAAAGCTCCTGAGAACAACATATATTACATGTGCCCAACCTCAGAGGGAGTTTCTTAAGAAGACTTTAGGCCAGCAGAGTTCCATGTTTGCGTGTGGTGAGCCGCTTCTGCAGATTATGGTCGCCATTGCAGGATGGTGCTGGCTCCACTGTGGTCTGTAACAAACAACTCCTTGTTTGGGGGAGTTGGTGCATGGTTTTTCAGCACCCTGTGAGAAAGTTCCACGTGGAAGCTTTGCACTGGGGCTTGGGATGCTTTATTAAGGCTGGAAGGGGCATCCAACAAGGAAGAAGAAGAAATATCAAGGGCCTGAATAAACTGCTGAAAGAAGATTCCTGAGTTGTGTCTTCCTTGCGGGCAAGGGGTCGCGACAAGTGGTGCTGAAAACCCGGGAACCAGAACTTTCAGAAGTCAGGGGTGGTGCACCGGTTAGTCCCAGGTAAGTGGGACCCGCGGTCAAAGCGGAGGCTAGTCCCAGGTAAGTGGGACCCGCGGTCAAAGCGGGGATTAGTCCCAGGTAAGTGGGACCCACTATCAAAGCGGCAGCTCCTCTGTAAAGCCAGAGAGAGCATTACATCTTATTGCAGCTGCACTGTGTACTTTCGCTCTTACTTTCACTTTTGTTTTTTGTGTGTCTTTTGTTGTGTCATGAGTGCCGTATCTTCAAGTCCGCTTCTCCTGGCCCTAGATAACCTGTTACGTTGCAAGGGCCTAGAAGTGAAACGTAGTACTTTACAGAGATTTTTACGGAAGACAGATATTGCTGCACTGTGGTTTGCGTTCTCGGGCAGCCTTACTATACCTAGCTGGGATAAGTTAGGCACAGATCTTGACTTTGCTTCTGAGCAGGGCATATTAGAGGGTGGGGTGATACCCCTTTGGAAGATGATCCGTAGTTGCCTCGCAGATGGCAGATGTCAGGAAGCACTTACTAAAGGACAAGAAGTTTTTGAGCAACTACATGAGGAAAAGTCTGAAGGATCACATAGTGAAGTGGCAGAGAACATTGGGAGTAAGAGTAGTGAGAAGGCAAAAGAGCCTGAAACTAAAAATAGGAGAAGGCTCTACCCAGACTTGGCTGAATTAAAAACGCCTGAGAACACAAGCGGCTCAGAGAGTTCTGAGGACCTTGATATATTGTTACAACAACTACGAAAGATAAAAGTGAAGAAAAAGAAAAAAGGGATACAGGGCACGCAGGCCTACTGTAAAAAGGGGACGGGATCCAATATCGGTCAACAACACTCTGAGGAGGAGGAGGTAGAATATCTCAAAGAAGATATGGTGCCGGTTGCCCCACCCCCGTATGTGGGGGGGAGCCAAAATTCCGGGAGATATTTTCATGCGCAAGTTTGGAGGACAGTTAATACAGATATGGGACTTGCATACCCTGTATTTCAGGACAATAACAGGGGAAGATATCATGAGCCTTTAGACTTTAAGAAAATTAAAACCTTGGCGGAATCTTTCCGCACGTATGGCGTGGATGCCGCTTTCACCCTTACTCAGGTGGAGGGACTTGCTAGATTTTGTATGACTCCTTCAGATTGGGCTAGCCTTGTTCGGGCTTGTGTTTCTCCAGGTAAATATTTGGACTGGAGAGCCTTTCTGCTAGAGGGCGCTGTTGAACAGGCCGCCCAAAACTAAGTGGCGGGACACCCCCATTGGGACAAGGATATGCTTTTAGGACAAGGCAGATTTGCTAATCAACAGACAGGATTCCCTCCTTAGGCATATGATCAAATTAACAACATTTGCATTCGGGCATGGAAGTCACTTCCAAATAGAGGAGAGGTGTCTGGTTACTTGACTAAGATTCTGCAGGGCTCTACAGAACCCTTTTCAGATTTTGTAGCAAGGATGGTGGAGGCCGCTGGAAAGATTTTTGGGGACCCTAATAGGCACCTACAGGGGCGTAAGCATCCTGTGCTAGCTCATCAAAAGCTTAACAGGTTTGGTCTGGGTTTTTCCTAGGGGCCACTGGGGCTCAAATACCCATAACATGGCTCACCGAGGAGCCTGTTTGGGTGCCTCAGTGGCCTCTTCCCTCGGCTAAACTGGCAGCAGCCCATGATCTAGTCAAAGAACAACTTGATTTGGGTCACATCCAACCTTCTACTTCTCCATGGAATACTCCCATATTTGTCATTAAGAAAAAATCAGGGAAGTGGCGCCTACTGCATGATCTACAAGCAGTTAATGCTCAGATGCAACTTATGGGACCCATTCAAAGAGGGCTGCCTCTGCTCTCCTCTGTTCCTCAAGGCTGGGATATAATTGTTATTGACATTAAAGACTGTTTCTTTTCCATTCCTTTGCATCCTAAAGATTCACAACGTTTTGCTTTCACCCTTCCCTCGTGTAATCACGAGGAACCAGATCAAAGGTTTGAGTGGGTGGTGTTGGCACAGGGGATGGCTAACAGTCCCACGATGTGCCAAATGTATGTGGGGAAGGCACTCGCACCTCTCAGACATAAGTATTCCTCCACCAAGATCATTCAATATATGGATGATGTGTTATTGGCCGCAAAATTAGAACAGACAGTTAATGAGGCTTATAAAGAACTCGTGATGCTGTTGGCTCAACATGGACTGCACATCGCACCTGAAAAGGTTCAAACAGGGGATTCTATCAGGTATTTGGGAGCGACAATTGGGTATGACAAATTAAAACCACAAAAAATTACCATCAGGACTCAAGATTTCCAAACTCTAAATGATTTTCAAAAATTGCTGGGAGACATTAATTGGATAAGAGGATATTTACATATTCCTAATATTGTGCTCCAGCCTTTGTATGCTACTCTTAACGGTGATCCAGATCTTGCTTCCCCTCGTAGCCTCACTACTGAGGCTAGAGCGGCCCTTATAAAAGTAGAAAAAGCTATACAGCATGCCACTCTATGCAGGCTCCAGAGTGATAAACCTTTCCAGTTATGTGTGCTTGCTACTATGCGGCAGCCTACTGGAGTACTGTGGCAAGATGGGCCTTTACTATGGATCCACCCACATGTATCCCCAGGAAAATCCTTAGAATATTATCCTGATGCTGTTGCAGCGTTGGCACTTAAAGGGATTCAACAAAGCATTCAATTTTTCGGCCAATCACCTTCTTCTCTTTTCATACCCTACACTAAAGCTCAACTTAATGTTTTATGTGCTACTCTAGACAACTGGGCTATTCTGTGTTGCTGGTTTCAAGGGGGTATTGATAATCACTACCCTTCTCATCCATTACTCCATTTTGTTAAAGAACATCCCATCATTTTCCCTAAGGTAACTTCATCCAGTCCAATTCCGGGGGCTGTTAACATTTTTACTGATGGTTCCAAGTCTGGAATGGGAGCTTATGTAATTAATGACTCTCCCCCTATCCAGCATCAATTTGCTCCTGGAAATCCACAATGGATAGAACTACAAATTGTTATTGAAGTTTTTAAACAGTGTTCTTTTCCTTTTAATCTTATTTCGGACTCCAGCTATGTGGTACAAGCACTAAAAGTCCTGGAGGCCGTGGGAGCTATTAGTGATGCCCACAATATGTCTGCTTACTTTACTCAGCTTCAACAGCTTATCTCTAACCGCACTGCTTCTTTTTATCCAATGCACATCAGGGCTCACACCTCTCTTCCTGGTACGTTATCCCAGGGTAATGCCTGTGCGTGCGGACTTAGCCACTAGAGGTCAATTGATATGCTTGGCTTCCTCCTTAGAGAGGGCTAAGTTGTTTCACCAAATCTTCCATGTTAATGCATTAACGCTGCACAGGCATTTTTCCATTTCAAGAGCGGATGCTCGGCAGATAGTATTGCAATGTCCCCACTGTGTCACATTTCTTCATCCCCCTAATTATGGAGTAAACCCACGTTGATTAAAGCCATTGGTTGTTTGGCAAATGGATGTGACACATATACCTGACTTTGGTAACCTCAAGTATGTGCATGTTTCCGTTGATACGTGCTCTGGAATTATCCATGCTTCTGCTTTATCAGGAGAAAAGGCACGTAATGTCATTACTCACTGTTTAGAGGCATGGGCAGCATGGGGTGCACCTGCATCCCTTAAGACTGATAATGGACCTGCTTATACTGGCAGACAATTTACAGCTTTTTGTTCTACTATGGGAGTGCAACTTACTCATGGTTTGCCTTACAATCCTCAAGGACAAGGCATTGTTGAGTGTGCTCATCGCACCTTAAAGGAAACTTTACAAAAACAAAAAGGGGGAATAGAAGCTGAACACACTCCTAAAGAACGCCTGTCCTTAGCTCTCTTTACCATTAATTTTTCGAATTTGGATATTCATGGTGGCTTTGCGGCCGATAGACATGTGTCCCCTCAGCCCTCTGTGATTGGCTATGTTAAGTTGAAGGATGTTCTTACGGGCCAATGGAACGGCCCTGACCCTGTGCTGACATGGGCACGAGGATCTGTATGTGTTTTTCCCCAGGATCGTACGGAACCGTTGTGGGTCCCTGAACGCTTGACAAGAAGAGTCTCGACATCAACTGACCAGCAACAAGAGATACCACAACAATTCTGTGATGAGGATCTTCATTCTGCTAAGTGCTCTGGCTCTGGTGCTGGTGCGGATGGCACAGGCGACACCAATGCGGTGGTGGGCAGTGGCACGGGCATGGCCAATGCCGATGCCGGTTCATGGTAATTCTAGTGTCCTCCCCACTCTTTTTTCTACCTCATTTGAGATGTCTGCTCCCTGTGCCTCTCCTATAGGGGACATGGAGAGAATTTTTAATCAATCTCAAGTTAATCTAACAGGAGTTTTTTGTTTCAGACTTAAAAACGCTAATTGCATTAGCCTTAAGACCAAAAATTTGACTAATTGGGAGGACCCATTGTGGTCCAATCAGGTCTCAGGGAGCATTATCAGTGCTGTATTGAGCAAGGTAGCTTCGGGGAAGCAATCAGGCTCAGGAACCCCCGCAAACAGTAGCTCTGCTCTTAACATAACTACCTTGGCTATTATCTCCGAGGTACTAATCCCAGTGCCTCCTTCTTCTAGTAGTATTCATGATGCCACTCATTTCAAGGCCTCTCCTTACTGTTCCCCTAATCTTGGTTTCCCCCCAACATTTACGCCTTGTCAGGATCATTCTTGGGAGAAACATCAAGTTGCTAAAGGTTTCTCCCTTTCCCCCTCTCTTAAGAGGTATGTTTATAACTTTAACAATAGTGCCACCTCCTCTACAGGAGTAGGTTGGTCCTGGTTTCAATGGCTGATTTCCAATGAAAAGGGGGCTTCAGCCGATATTTCTGCATTGGCTCAGTTGGTAGGAGCCAAAAGTTGGCTGACTAATGTTTCTGGTACTGTTAGGGAAAGTGAACAAGGTAATAGACTTACATCTGTTTCACTCAACTCTATGTTTTATAATGCCACAATGCCTCCTGCAATGGTCTGTATCCAATCCCCCTTCTTATTCCTTTTGGCTAAGGCCACCTTGTCGGGGATGCTGGATTGTTCTCATACTACCAGTCTCTTATCTGAGTGTTGGAATGGTTCCTGGACTGTAGCAGTGGTTATGAAAATTCCAACTTTTGTCCCAATCCCGGTCACTGCAGATCCTGATTAATTCCCTATTGTTGAGCTACTTAGAGTCCACAGAGATTTTGGAATCACAGCGGCTATAGTGACAGCCGTGGCGGTATCTGCTGCTGCAGCGGTTACGGCCGGAGTGGCTATGGCCAATCAAGTACAAACTGCTGCCACCATTAATCAAGTTGTCCAACAAACTTCCACCATACTTGAATCCCAAAATACAATTAATCAACATATTTTGTCAGGGATTTTAGCTGCCAACCAAAGAATAGATTTACTCCAAGCTCAGGTAGAAGAATTGGCTGACTTAGTGCTTTTGGGTTGTGTTGGCCAACGTGCACATTTATGCATAACCTCTGTCAGATTTAATGATTCCAGGAATGTTTCCCGCATCATTGGCGAATACTTGGCTGGAAATTGGTCCATGAAAGCGGAAGACATGATCCAGTCTCAACTAACCCAGATAGGTGTCTTGAATAACACCCGTGTTGATCCCGTGACTTTGGGTCAATTCACCGATTGGATATCTTCTGCTTTTTCCTTTTTTAAACAGTGGGTGGGGGTAGGCATTTTTGGTGCAATGTGTTGCTTCGGTATGTTTCTCTGTTTGTGGTTTCTCTGTTGCCTCAAGGCCCGCAATGCTCACGATAAGGCTATGATCATCCAAGCTCTTGCAGCTTTAGAAAATGGCAATTCACCTCAAGTCTGGCTTGCGCATCTTAAACAGTAAATCTTTGACATGGTCGTTGCACCCCAAGTTATTATAACATTGCACTGGGATCGGCATGTCTTTCCTCGTTATTCTCTTAGTGTTGGAAAGCCCTTGCACTCTGCCGGTCTTGCTGCCATTGCACGCAGGTGGGTTTCCACACTAATGCTTCTCTATCGCCTTAAAGTCCGTGCCTTTCTTTCAGGGTGCTGTCAACTCGTTTGTCCTTGTGTACAGCCACAGTTCAGCCTCAGCTGTCCCCCTTCGTCCACCTTCGTCATGATACAGGATGCGAGGCAAGGCACTGCACTTGAGTGATCCTTGAAGTGGACCTCAAGGAGAGCATGTCCTATTGCATGCGGGTTTGATGTCCACGCCCCGCCCCACGAAAAAGGCGTCGGCTGATATGGCTTCAGATCTGGGGAAGGGCCCTCCTTAGGACTGAGCCATACTATGCAGCCACTTCTGCACAGTGGGATAGGACCTCTACTCTCGCCTGTATTGTCTTCAGAAAACAGAAAGGGGGAACTGTGGTGAGCCACTTCTGCAGATTATGGTCGCCATTGCAGGATGGCGCTGGCTCCACTGTGGTCTGTAACAAACAACTCCTTGTTTGGGAGAGTTGGTGCATGGTTTTTCAGCACCCTGTGAGAAAGTTCCACGTGGCAGCTTTGCATTGGGGCTTGGGATGCTTTATTAAGGCTGGGAGGGGCATCCAACAAGGAAGAAGAAGAAATATCAAGGGCCTGAATAAACTGCTGAAAGAAGATTCCTGAGTTGCGTCTTTCTTGTGGGCAAGGGGTCTCGATATTTGTGGAGTGTTTACATTGTCCCTTACTTTTGGAAACTCCTCTACCACCCCCAAAGTTGTGAAAATTGAGCAGTTTTCATTGCAGATATATATTCACAGATTTTTCTAACTCTTCTCCTCTAACTGTGTCATACTTGGGGCGAAGGTAATGTCACAGCATTTTTGTGGATGAGATTGAAAAGATTTTTGTGTAGCAAATATTTGCATGCACATTGGATCCATTTTTCAATTTTCCATTTGAAATACTGAATACATGACACTATCCCATACCCTACTAGCCTTTGACTATTCATCCTAATATGATGGAGAAAAATAACCTAAACAGAATACAAATACAAGCAGTTTAGAGGAGGCATGGTATATAGTTGAACTTTCCTTTTGCATGATAAACGGTAGGTGTTATAAATCTTGTCAATTTTTAATTAAAATAGTTCTCTATGTGTTTTTAAAATTAACTACTATGTGAATTCCTCTCTCCCTTTCTCTGTAGCCTCTTCATCATCACATGTATTTTTATATGCACTTATAAAATCCTACCTGGTATTATAGGTACATTTTTGTGAGGTTGCTGACTTGGCAGGTACAAATTGTGAGAAGAGATCACTCCTCATAAACGCTGTTGGAACTGAAAATTCCACCTATAGGGGAGCTTCCTAGTAGAACAACATTATATGTAAACTCATGTTCAGTAAAATAAATATTTTTACATATGTGGATGATATATATTTAAAGATGAATTTCGATTGGCATATATATTAGTACTTTTTAATGTCTGTGTGTGTGTTTTGTGTATATATGTATATGTGTATATATATTATATATATATATATATATATATATATATATATATATATATATATATATACACTCTCCAGGTTTTTCAAACTATGAAATATATGTGTCTTATTTAAATTCCCTAAATTCATTCATGTTCATGGACTTAGATTTATAATCAACTTTTCACAATATTATTCTTAGAAATATTCATCCACCTTAAATATATATTTGTTTACTAGTAGTGAAAACTAACTTCAGTGAATGGTGTATACAAATCCTAATAATTCTACAGTAATTGACCCAGTCAAACATCAATGCAAGTATATTCCTATGGGACATGATATGTAATTTGATGTTTATTTTTATTCAACATTGGTACATTATTATTTCTTCAGTTTTTGCACATCATAGGATATATATTTCATCCACAAGTGAGCAAATTTATAGGCATTTGTTTCAACTTTAATCACTTCCTGCTTCAGAACACATGTATTGTCAGGGTTTCTTGACTGGATTTTTCATGAGACTTCTTTCCAAACACATTATTTTTGATTTCCATAATCACTTTAGATGCAAAACTCACACACTCTTCATGATAAACCAAAACACTAATATTACCATTAGATGAATAACTGGTTGGAATGAATGATTGTATATCCATATAAGATTTCCTGTAATTTTTCAGATATCAATTCAAACCATTATTTAAAGTTGGAAAAAGTTATATTATTTATTCACAGTATAGTCTATTCATGCTTTATCTCTATATTCATAAACACAGGGTACACCTATTTTTACCCCCAATACTAATTTATACGTCTTCAATATATTGCTCCCAGAAATGGTGGAAGAAATACTTATGTCACCTGATTTATGTATACATTTTATCACAGTAATATTCTGGACAAAAATTGTAAAGGTCACACTTATGATTCTACCAAAGCCTAAATGGAAAGTGAACATAGATTACTAAAAACATCTATTTCAAGGTTGCCTAATGCTCTCAAATGTCAATCCTATTGGTAACTACGTATTTCTTTCTTTCTAAGATTATATATTCAAACTCAACCCTGTTGAAAATGTCTAATCCTCTCACTCACTTTATACATTGCTTGATTTAGTAATGTCTCTATTGATATCTGCTTTTCTACATATTTTCCCCAGTTCATGATAGTGACTGACTCTTCATATGTGCTGACATATAAATTCGCTCTCTAACTGAATCCCTATTGCTAAAGAACTTTTGGTCCAAATCATATACTCACTCTTCTTCCTAAACCTACCGACTATCTTTCAAATCCTAATGACTATCCTTTTTTGAGTGGATGTTCTCTTCTACATTCAATCTTCCAAGGTACAAGGTCCTGTGCCATTGTATATCAAATTTTCTGAGACATCTGTGCAGAACATAATTCAAAGCTAAGTATCCCAATCAAGGGCCCAATGCCCTTGTGGGTTTTAAATCATACCTAGATTTCTGTTTTCATAATTATATTTCACCTCTACATTCTTGTAAATATCACAGGTTCCCAATACAATTATTCATGGAGCAGAATGATTTCTAACCCAAATCAAACCTGTTATTAACCCTAAACATACACTGTTCCCTCAATCTCATTTTACAGAAGAGCAGGGACAGAGTTGTTCTTACAATACAGGAAAGTAGGGGACATTCAACCTGCTGAGAACCTCAAAGGTCCATGCAGAAATGATACCTGGAGAAGTTGTAGGCAGGTATGAAGGACCTAAGAGAGCAAAGGCCAATTTGCATGGCAAACAACCTGGTCAGGATGAAAGGATGTTTCTGAATCAGGCTCTCTCTTCTTATTGTGGAGAAGATGGACCAAACCAGGCCTGTGTGGAGAGCTGTTCCCGGGTGCCTATGATTGATATACCATTCTAACTTGTAAAAGTGTTAGAGAAAGTAGGGACAGCCACCATCTCACTGGACCTTTGGAAGCAATTGTTAGGACAAAGGGGTTGCCAAGGCAGTGACCTCATTCAGTTCCAAAGAAAGTGATGTACCTCATTTCCTTGGTGATGGAACTCTCTGAACTTGGTATCCAAGAAGCCAGGCACCCAGATGCATTCCCAGTCCCAGTCCCAGTGGGCTCACTTGTGTGGATTTACCAAGGACAGTTAGTCTTTCTTGGTACCTACTGATGTGAGGATGGCAAAATGCCAGGAGAGCTCTTAAGAGGGACCTTTCCTGATAAAGCAGGTAGTGGCTCACCACTTTTTCCTGACAACTTCACAGTGTTGGCCAAGGAAACAAGAGAGGGTACAGGCCATTTCGGGGGAACATAGTATGGCCCACCAGTCAGAGGACACACCGGATAGTCAAAGACTTACTTGGGGGAAGGAGGTGCCTTTGTGAGTGTGGGTTTGTTGTTTTCTCTCATGTTCTGAGAATAGGTAGGAAAGGCGTTTTTTTTTTTTTTTTTTTTTGTTTGTTTGTTTGTTTGTTTGGAGTGAACTGTTTCTAGTAAGTCGTTTGACAAGGTGAGTGTTTCTATGTCTGTGTATCCCACTGTGTCCGTGGTTGTAGACACGAGAAAAGACAATGCAACAATGGATGTGTCCTGTCTACTAGAAAACTTCCCAGAATTCATCCTGTCTAACTTATGAATGGAGTGTGGCTTTCCTTATGGATGGGCAAAACCTACTACCTTCCTAAGTCCCATTTTTTCTTCCTGAATTCTGGCCACTCTCCAGAATAGGATCATGGATTTGTGTCCAAGATAGGTGCCAACTCCAACGTCTGTGACATGGCCTTGTACTGGATAGCTGAATGGAATGGCCAGTATCTCAGAAAACTCAGATATCAGTGTGACCAGGAAACTCTCAGTGGAGAAACCCTGCTTTGGGTCATTTGCTAACCTATTGTTCTGTTGCCCTGAATTTCAGGAACGTCTTTGCCTCAGGCCACCCCTTTATGAACCCTGAAGAAAACAGTTTTCAAATGTAAATGAATGGGCATCACCTTGGATTCTTTGCTTAATTTCTTTGGAATAGGATGTGTCTGAATCAGCCTCTTGGCCCTGTGTGAGGCTGTGGCTTATATTCTCAGCAACTGATGGATCTAAAGAAAGATTCCATGTGTGCATCCAAAACCAAAATGGCAAAATGTTCAGTCATTGTGAATGAATTCTATTGCCTTCCTCTGTTAGGCTCCTGAAATCCATCAAGTGAGAATAGGGATCCTTTGGGTCAAATGAGTTCCTCAAATCTCTGCAGAAGGGCTTGTCTTTTCTCCTGATTCCAATTCACATAAAGAATCTAAACCCCACAGTCAGAAGGCCTCAAATTGGAGAAGCAGAGCAGTATTAAGGGCAGGAATATTTGATCACTCCGGTTTCACAGGAAGGGTTTCCAGCCCACCCTGACTTTAGCCAAATGAGGGACATGGAGCTTATTTTGGACACTCTTTGGAATGTGCCCCTCATGGAAAGCTCCAACCAGAGGTTATGATGAGTGTCTACATGGAAGAAGATGGAAGCCATGTGGGAGTGTTTTGGTTTTAATTGTGGTCATTTGTTTGGTGATGTGGAGAGATGACTGGGTCAACCTGGGCTTGAACTCTGGTGTGATTCCCCTTAGAGACTGCGTTCTGGAACTGACTCAGAGAAGTATTGTCATAAATTGTGTTGGGATTTTATGAGGCCACGCATGAGAGTCGCCCTTGGAAACAGACAGCTTGGCCCAGGGTGGCTTTCCTCAGAGTACTGGGAATCTCAGCCAGGATATCACAGGATTTTATTCTTTAATACTTGGCAGCAATAGTTGAGAGTCAAAACACACATGGAACTCATATTGGAGAACTCAATGGGCCTGGCTTCATGTGACCTTTTGTCCACTCTTTTGGAAGCCTTGCCTGTGAGAGTTCTCCAGAGCTTTCTTTGAAATGAACTTCCTCAACTTTTAATGGTTCCTGAATGAATTGAAACCCACAGTGCCTCCAACTTCATCCTTGAAAAATGGCTACATAAATACCATGAAATTTTTGAAATTCCCATGACCTGGTTGCACTGGAGAACCTTTGGATGTTCTGTTGCTGATCATGAGTGTACCAGACCGTGCCTTGTTTGACTGGGTTTCATGAAAATGGTGTAGAACAGAGATGCCAGTATATTGAAGCCTGCAGAGTAGTAGGCCAAGAGCTGTGGTGTGCAGGTGTGTGAAAAAATATCTGTGGTTGAGACATGTGGATCTCCCATTGACTTCCAAATAGCTTGTGGCTGACATGGTGCAGCCAGCAGGCTCTTTCTTGTAAAGGCATCTTTTTATAAGGAGAGGTTTCAGGGCAATCTTCAGAATAGGGTTGCTATGGTCAAGGAGAAAGCTATGTGGGATAGAAGCCTGTTTGGTGCATTCTCCTGCAGACCCTGACAAACCACATGTGACATAACTCCTTCCAACACTGTGTCCCAGATGAACTCCTTGTATTTCATGAAGCAAATACCAAACTCCCAGTGCAGGAGCAAGAAACACCATGGAAAGTGGAGGATGACCAAATGGCTTCACAGTCCACACGGGGAGACACTTACCCACAGTGGCCACAGTTTACATAGAAATGGAGAATTCGGCACTGCTGTCTCATGTTCATTGGACATAGATGCAGGGTCAGCTTTGACGTTCTCACTACAAAGGAACATAGTTTCTGACAAGCTCCTGAGAACAACAAATATTTCAAGTGTCCAACCACAGAGGCAGTTTCTCAAGAAGTATTATTCCGGCAGAGCTCCATGTACGTGGAGTGTTTACCCTGTCCCTTAGTTTTGGAAATTCCTCTACCACCTCCAAGGTTGTGAACTCCTGATTATTTTCCATTGCAGATATGTATTCACATATTTTCTAACTATTTTCCTCTAATTGTGTCTTACTTGGGGTGAAGGTAATGTAAAGGCATTTTTCTAGATGAGAGTAGGAAGATTTTTGTGTAGCACATATTTGCATACACATTGGATACATTTTCCTATTTTCCATTCGACATACTGAATCCCTGACAATAACCCATACCCAACTAGACTCTTACTGATAATCCTAATATGATGGAGAAAAATAACCCAAACAGAATAGAAATACAAGCAGTTCAGTGGATGTATCACATATATTTGGACTTGCCTTTTGCATAACAAATTGTAGGTGTTACAAATCTTGTCAATTTTAATTGATATAGTTCTCCATGAGTTTTTAAAGTTAACAACTATGTGAATTTCTGTCTCCCTTTTTCTGTAGCCTATTCAGCACATGTATTTTTATATGCACATATAGAATCCTACCTGGTATCACAAGTACATTATTGTGAGTGCATGCATTGGCAGATACAAATTGTGAGAAGAGATCAGCCATCCTAAACACTTTTGGAATTTAAAATTCAACCTATGGGTGACCTTCCTAGTGGAATATTATACATAAATCCATTTTCATTAAAATATAAATTTTTCCATCTCTGGAGGATATATATATTTCATGATGAATTTCGATTGGCATATATATTGCTACATTTTAATGTCTCTGTGTGTGTGTTTTGTGTGTATATATATATATATATATATATATACTGTCCAGATTTTTCAAAATATGAAATATATGTGTCTTATATACACTCCCTGAATTCATTCATGTTCATGTATGTGGATTTATAATCAACTTTTCACAAGATTTTTCTCAGAAATATTCATCCACGTGAAATACATGTTTGTTTCCTAGTACAACAAACTCACTACAGTGAATGGTGGTTACAGATCCTAATATTGCTACACTAACTGACTCAGTTTAACATCAATGCAAGTAGATTCCTATGGGACATGGTGTGTATTTTGAGGTTCATTTTCATTCAACACTGGTATATTACTATTTCTTAAGTTTTTGAACATCATAATATATATATTTCATCCACAAGTTCACAAATTTATAGGCATTTGTTTCAGTTTCCATCATTTCCTGCTTCAGAACACATGATTTCCTCCAGGTTTCTTGACTGGCCTTTTCATGAAACTTCTTTCCAAACACATTATTTTCGATTTTCATAATCAATTTTAAAGCAAACCTCACACACTCTTCATGATAAAGCATAACCCTAAAATTACCATTAGATGTATAACTGGTTGTAATGAATGGATGTATATCAATATAAAATTTCCTGTATATTTTCAGATATCAATTCAATCCATTATTTAAAGTTGGAGCCAGATATATTATTTATTCACAGTATGGTCTATTCATGCATTTTCTCTATATTCAGAGACACAGGGCACACCTATTTTTACTCCCAAAATTAATTTATATGTCTTCAAAAACTTGTTTGCAGAAATGGTGGAAGAAATACTCATGTTCCCTGATGTACATATACATTTTATCACAGTAATATTCTGGACACAAAATGCAAAGTCACATTTATGATTGTACCAAATCCTAAATGGAAAGTGAGCATGGATTACAAAAATCATCCATCTCCAGGTTGCCTAATGCTCTCAATTGTAAATCCTATTTGTGACTATATATTTGTTTCCTCCTAAGATTATATACTCAACCTCAAGCCTGTTGAAAATGTCTAATCCAATCACTCACTTTATTCTTTTCCTGATTTCCTAATATCTCTATTGATATCTACTTTCCTACATATTTTCCCCAGTTCATCTTTGTGACTGACTCTTCACATGTTCTGACATTTACATTCACTCTCTACTCGAAACCCTCTTGCGAAAGAACTTATGGTCCAAATCATTTACTCACTCTTCTTCCTAAACCTACCGACGATCATCCTAATCCTACTGACTATCTTTTTTTGACTGGATGTTCTCTTCTACATTCAATTATCCAAGGTACAAGGTCCTATGCCATTGTATATGGATTTATCTGAGATAACTGTGCGGAACATAATTCAAAGATAAGTATCCAACTCAGGGGCCCAATTTGCCCTTCAGGGCTTCAAATCTTACTTAGATTTCTGTTTTCATAATTATATTTCCCCTTTCTTGTAAATATCACAGGTTTCAAGTACCATTATTCATCCCACAGAATGATTCCTAACTCAAATTGAACATGCTATTAACCCTAAACATACACTGTTCCCTCAATCTAACTTTACAGAAGAACAGGATCAGAGTTGGTCTTACAAAAGAGGAATGTAGGGGATCTTCCACCTGCTGAGAACCTCAAAGGTCCATGCAGAAATAATCCCTGGAGAAGTTGTAGGCAGCCATGAAGAACCTGAGAGAGCACAAGTCATCTTCCATGGCAAACATCCTGGTCAGGATGAAGGTTTGTGTCTGAATCAGCCTTTCTCTTCTTAATGTAGAGAAGATGGACCAAACCAGGCCTGTGTGGAGAGATGTTCCTGGGTGCCTATGGTTGATATACCATCCTAACTTGTGAAAGTGTCACAGGAAGTAGGGGTAGCCTCCATCTATTGGGACCGTTGAATGGAACTGTTAGGACAAAGTGGTCGCCAAGGTAGTGACCTCAGTCTGTTCCTGAATGAAGTGACCTACCTCACTTTCTTGGTGATGGAACTATCTGAACTTGGGATCCAGGAATCCAGGCACCCAGAGCGAGTCCCAGTCCCAGTTCCAGTGGGCTCAGTTTTTTGAAATAACCAAGGACAGTGTCAGTCTTCCTTGGTACCTACTTATGTGAGGATTGCCAAATGCCAGCAGCGCTCTGAAGAGTGTACTTTTTCAGAAAGCATGTAGTTGTTCATCGCTTGCTCCTCACAACTCCTCAGAGTTGGCCAAGGAGACCAGATCTGAGACAAGACAAGCCATTTCGGGAAAACATAGAAGGGCCCACGAGTCATTGGACACTCCTGATGGTCACAGACCTATTTGTAAAAACGAGGTGCCTTTGTGGGTGTGGGTGTGAGTTTGTGATTTTGTCTCATGTTCTGAGAATAGGTAGGAAAGGTGGTTTGTTTGCTTTGGAGTTGACTGTGTCTGGTAAGTCCTTTGAGGAGCCGAGTGTTTCTATGTCTGTCCATCTCTCTGTGACCTTGGTTGTAGATATTAGAAAAGAGAATGCATCAATGAATGTGTCCTGTGTAGTAGAAATCTTCCCAGAATTCATCCTACCCAATTTATGAAAGGAATTCAGCTTGCCTTATGGATGGGCAATGCCTACTATCTTCCTAAGTTTCTCTTTTCTTCCTGAATTTTGCCACTCTCCAGAATAGGATCATGGTTTTGTGTCCAAATTATTTACCACCTCCAATCTCTGTGACATAGCCATATACTGGATAGCTGAAGGGAATTGGAGCATCTCAGAAAACCCAGATATCAATGTGACCAGGAAAGTCTCAGTGGGGAAACCCTGATTTGGGCCTACTGCTTACCTATTCTTCTGTTGCCCTTAATGTCAGGAAGGCCTTTGCCTCTGGCCACACATTTGTTAAGCCTGAACAAAATAGTTTTCAAATGGAAATGAATGGACATCACCTGTGGCTCTTTGCTTAATTGCTTAGGAAAGGGATGTGTCTGAATCAGCCACTTGGCCCTGTGTGAGGCTTTGGCTTAGATTCTCAGCACCTGATGGATCTAAAGAAAGATCCCATGTTTGCATCCATAACCAAAATGGCAAAAAGTGCAGTAATTGTGGATGAAGTCTCTCGCCTTCCTCTTAAGGTTCCTGACCTCCATCAAGTGAGAATAGGGATCCTTTGGGTCAAATGAGCTCTTCAAATCCCTGCAGAGTCTAGCCCATAGTTGCTTGTGTTGTCTCATGACTCCAAATCACATACATAATCAATACATGACAGTGAGTAGGCCTCAAATTGGAGAAGCACAGCAGTATTTAGGGCAGGCCTATTTGATCACTCCTGTTTTACAGGAAGTGTTTCCAGGCCACCCAGACTTTAGGCAAATGAGGGGCAAGGAAGTCTATTTTGGACACTGTCTTGTGCTGCACCCCTCATGGAAACATACAGCCAGAGGTTATGATGAATGTCTATATGGATAAAGATGAGGGTCATGTGGGAGTGTTTTGGTTTAAATTGTGGTCATTTGTGTGGCAGTTGGAAGAGATGACTGGGTCCACCTGCTCTTGAACTCTGGTGTGATTTCCCTTAGAGACTGAGTTCTGGAACTAACCTCAGAGAAGTATTGCCATGAATTGTGTTGGCATTTAAGGAGGCCATGCATGAGAGTCACCCTTGGAACCTGAGATCTATTCCCAGGTGGCTTTCCAGAGAGCATTGGAAATCTCAGCCGGAATATCACATGATTTTATTCTGAAAAACTTGGCAGCCATAGTTGAGAGTCAAAACACACATGGACCTCACATTGTAGACCTCAACAGCGCTGGCTTCATGTGACCTTTTGGACACTCTTTGGGAAACCTTGCCTGTTATCATTCTCCAGAGCTTTCATTGAAATGAGCTTCCTCACCATTTAATGGTTCCTGAATGAATTGAAACCCACAGTGCCTCCAACTTCATCCTTGAAAAATGGCTACATAAATAAAATGAAATTTTTGAAATTCCCATGACCAGGTGGCACTGGAGAACCTTTGGATGTCCTGTTGCTGATCAAGAGTGTACCAGACAATTCCTTGATTGACTGGGTTTCATGAAAATGGTGTAGAACAGAGATGCCATTAAGTTAGAGCCTGCAGAGTAGTGGGCCTAGAAAGTGGTGTGCAGTTGTGTGATAATACATTTGTGTTGTGGCCATGTAGATCTGCCATTGGCTTCCAAATTGCTTGTGACTGACATGTTGCAGGCAGGAGACCCGTATATGTAAAAGCATGTTTTTATATGGAGAGGTTTCAGGGCAATGTTAAGAATCAAGTTTCTATGCACAAGTTGGCAAGCTATGTGGGAAAGAAGCCTGGTTGGTGCATTCTCCTGCAGACCCTGACCCACCGCAAGTGACAGAACTCCGTCTAGCACTGTGTCCCTGTTGAACTTCTTGTATTTTGTGAAGGAAATACCAAACTCCCAGTGCAGCAGCAAAAAACACCACGAAAAGTGGAGGATGACCAAATGGTTCCACAGTCCCCACGGAGAGACACTTAGACCCATGTGGCCACTGTTTACCTACAAAGAGTGAATTCAGAACTGCTGCCTCAAGTTTACTGGAAAATAAGAAACCATATCCTTCAGGTCACATAGATGTAGACCCAGCTTTGATGGTCCCACTACAAAGAAAGCTAAAGCTCCTGAAAATAACATATATTTCAAGTGCCCAACCTCAGAGGAAGTTTCTCAAGATGTCTTTAGGCTAGCAGACCTCCATGTTTGAGGAGTGTTTACCATGTCCCTTACTTTTGGAAACTCCTCTACCACCTCCAAGGTTGTGAACTCCCGAGAATTTTCCATTCCAGATATGTATTCACAGATTTTCTAACACCACTGTTCTAACTGTGACTTACTTCAGACGAAGGGAATGTCAAAGCTTTGTTCTGGATGAGAGTGGGATGATTTTTGTGTAGCACATATTTGCATACACATTGGATTCATTATCGTATTTTCCATTTGAAATATTGAATCCCAGACAGTAACCCATAACAAACTAGACTCTGACTACTAATCCTAATATGATGCAGTAAAATAACCCAAACAGAATAGAAATGCAAGCAGTTCAGTGGAGGCATGGTGTAGAGTTGGACTTGCCTTTTGCATAAAAAAGGGTAGGTGTTATAAATATAGTCAATTTTCTGTTGAAATAGTTCTCCATGTGTTTTTAATGTTAACAAATATGTGAATTCCTGTCTCCCTCTCTCTGTAGCCTATTCAGCACATGCATTTTTATATACACATATAGAATACTACCTGGTATCACACGTACATTTTTGTGAGGTGGCTGACGTGGCAGATACAAATTGTGTGAAGAGATCACTCCTCCTAAATGCTGTTGGAACTGAAAATTCAATGTATGGGTAAACTTGCTAGTTCAACAACATTATGCATAAATCTATCTTCAATAAAATGAATATTTTTGGATCTGTGGATGATATATATTTCATGGTGAATTTCGATTGATATATATATATATTGCTATTTTTAATGTCTCAGTGTGTGTGTGTGTGTGTGTGTGTATACACACAGATTTTTCAAAATATGAAATGTATGAGTCTTATTATACACTCCCTAAATTAATTAATATTCATATATGTGGATTTATAATCAACTTTTCACAAGATTATTCTCAGAGATATTCATCCACCTGAAATACATATTTCTTTCCTAGTACTGAAAACTAACTTGAGTGAATGGTGCATACAAATCCTAATATTTCTACAGTAACTGACCCAGTTTAACATCAATTCAAGTAGATTCCTATGGGACATGATGTGTATTTAACGTTAATTTTTGTCAACACTGGTACATTACTATTTCTTCAATTAATGCACATCATAGGATATATATTTTATCTACAAGTTAGCAAATATTTAGGCATTTGTTTCACTTTCAATCACTTCCTGCTTCAGAACACATGTACACTTCCGGGTTTCTTGACTGGTCTTTTCATGAGACTTCTTTCCAAACACATTATTTTCAATTTCCATAATCACTTTTGAAGCAATACTCACACACTCTTCATGAGAATCCATAACCCTAATATTACAATTAGATATATAACGGGTAGGATTAAATGTATTATATCAATATAAGATTTTCTGTATATTTTCAGATATCAATTCAATCCATTATTTAAAGTTGGAACCAGTTATATTATTTATTCACAGTATTGTCTATTCATGCATTATCTCTATATTCATAGACACATGGTTCACCTATTTCTATCCCCAATACTAATTCATACAACTTCATTATATTGCTCCCAGAAATGGTGGAAGAAATACTCCTGTCACCTGATCTACATATACATTTTATTACAGTAATATTCTGGACACACAAAGGAAAGTTCACACTTATGATTGTACCAATGTAAAGGTCGGCCGAGCATTGGAGGAAGAAACCAGGAAGAGACTGTCTCATGAAACAGCAAAGGGCTATTTGGGGGTCCAGCATGCTGGGGCTCAGAGCTCACTTGAATAGAGAAGAGAGCCCTGAGAACATCTTAAGCAGAGTTTATGTACTTTACTTGGTGAGGGCAGGGAGGGAAATTTATTGATTGGTCAGGTCGAGTGAGTGGTTTGCGTGCCAATGGGAGAGGGAGTACATTCTGCAGTTAGGCAGTTGGGGACAGCACATTCTGGGAACAAGATTAGCAAACAGTTCTCAAGATTTCAACAGTGTTTTGTTAAGCATACAGAAAAACAGGTATTAGAAGTACCTATTTTATTAACCTTTCATTCCCCACTTCTCATTCTGGTTACTTTTAATCATAAAAGTGATCATTGGGGGGTCTCTGATTTTATGTCTCCTAGTGAGGTATATTGTTGTCTGATTACCATAAGTTTAACTTATCCAATTTGAGCTTGTAGAAAAGAAACTACACGGTTGAGCAAACAGGTTCCTACAATTAGCATTAATATGAGGATTGTTAATGGACTGGCCAGGGTTGATAAAAGCGTAGGTAACCAGGGGGACTATGTGAACAAAGACACAAACCAACCTTTATGTGCCCCTCTCCTTTGTTGATGCTCTTCAAGGCATCTTTTTAACTTACTCATAAATTTTTTTACAACTTCAGTATGGTCGGCATAAAAACAACATTCTTCCCTCAATGCAGCACAAAGGCCCTCTTCTCTCATGAAGAGGAGGTCCAACCCTCGCCTGTTCTGTAAAACAAATTCAGAGAGAGAGGTTTAAGAGAATGGTCTGAGAATGAGAAAGGAGAGATGTAAAAGAATAATGGGAAAGGGGTTTGGGATTTTCCAGGCAACAAAATGTTGAGCAGTAGAACACGTAGAGCAGAGGAGAAGACAGGAGTGAGTATCCCAAAAAGCCTGTGAGTGATGTTAAATTTTTAGTAACCTGTTTTCACTGATGACAAAAAAAACTTTAAAGGCCATTTTCATTACATCTTGGATAGGGTGCTGAGGGCTCTCCTTAGCTTTTTGAGCTTTGGTTTAGTTGGTAAGAGGACTTGGTGGGACCTGGTGAGGGCACTGACAGGAGAAGAGAGGAGTGAGTGGGTGAATGGGTACCTTAGTACTTGTTACCTCAGCAAGGGGGCAATGGTCTAAGAGCCGGCAGAGGCTTCGGTTTTTGATCTAGTAATTGGAGGGGAGAAATCAGGTTGCTTATGTGGGAGTGACAGCAGAGAGTCTGGAGCAGAAAGCAGAGGGTGACGATCTATTAGAGAAGCATAGTTCAGGATGTGAGTGAAGGAGGGAAAAGTCCTCCACATAGGGGAATTTCCTTCCACCATTTGAACACTTGCCGAAGTCAAAAAGGTCATGCAGAATTTGAGCATCTAGAGACCCCTCTGGGGGCCATCGGTTTTGGTTCTCTAATTGGTAATATGCCCAATGCTGAGTACTGAATTTGATGAGGAGTTTGGGTTCCACCAGGCAGCCCCTGTATGCTTACATCCCATGACTTACAGAAGAAGTCGGCTTTTCCCCCACACAGCCCTGGCTGTTTGTGGGTTTGATAGTCCGCTGAGCAAACATAGTAATCTGGGCTAGCCAACCTGTATCTGGCTCACGTGTCCCTACATCCATAATGTTTGTTTCCATTACGTATGGCACGGAAAAGATTTAATGGAATTTTAGTGGGATCCCCTTCATCAGGGATATCCCAATAGGAAAGACCTATAGCCAGCTGACAAATGTCTGGGTAGAGAGATGGCCACCAGGTCCCTAAGGGGGCTGTATGCAAGATAGAGCATACTTCTAGTACAGTATGATTTGTGATCAGCCATCGCTGCTGAACAGGCTGATGAGGTTTAGGACTACTATTGGCCAAGGGGAGAGTCTATAGCCTTATGCACATGGCGAATACACAATTTGAAAGGATTACCAGTCATTTCTATTTTCCAGCCAGAGTCTGGACAGGGCGCAGGCTTGAGATGAGAGGCATGGATCCCGGAAGTGATTCCCTCTACCTTTACCACTGTAGGTGTTATAAGTAGCACCTGGTATGGTCCTTTCCAGAGGGGTTCCAGGGATGACACCTGATGTCGTCTTATGTAGATGAAGTCTCTTACTTGATATTGATATGGAGTCCCCTCGTCCCCAGGTTGGTAGGTAGTGGCCAGCTGTTTCCACAGATATCACTGTCTTCTTTCAAGAACTTTAACTCTGTCAACTCAGGAGGTGTGGAAGGGATCATTAGGTCTTAGAGTTGGGGTTATGTCCCTTACTGGAGGAGGGACCATAGAGAATTTCATAGCGCGTGAGATTACACAAAGAAACAGAGGGAGTATGAGTATTTCTTGCATGAAACAGTGCATAAGGCAGGAGCATAGTCCAAGTTTTTATGCTGATATCTAAGCTTAATTTTGTTAAGGTCTCTTTAATGCTTCTATTTATTTATTTTACCTGTCCTGAGCTCTGGGGTCTATAAGCACATTGTAACTTCCAATTAATCCCCAGGGTCCTGGCTAACCCCTGACCTACAAGGCCATGAACGCCAATCCATTTTCAGACCCTATTACCTTAGGCAGTCCGTATCTTGGAAAATTATCTTTCAGGATCTTCTTGACCACAATTTGTGCCTTTTTTTTGTGGGAAGGCTTCAATCCATCCTGAAAATGTACCTACAAAAACTTGGAGATATTTAAGTCCATACCATGCTGGCTTAATTTCAGTAAAGTCCACTTCCAAGAATTGTCCTGGTCTGGATCTTTGTAGGTGGTTAACTGCAAGAAACTTGGAAGGGTAAGCATTAACCAATTGACAGGCCTGACAGGCTTTTGTTACTTGTTCAGTTATTTCCTTTCGCTCTGAGTTGGTTAGTGGAAAACTCTGTTCTTTATTCTTCAGGAATGCCTGAAGTTTCTTTGAACCAATGTGAGTGAGTTGATGTACATTTTTAACGTACCATAGGGCTTTCTGAAAATGCAGGCTGGGCTCAGTGAAGTTGAGGATTTCAGTTTCAGTGTCATTAGATGTTGTCAAAAGCTTGCTGGTGCTCAGGGGTCCATTAGAATTGGGCATCTCCTTTTAACAGCGGGTATAAAGGAGCAGCTAAGGACGCAAACCCGCGTATCCATAACCTGCAAAAGCCAGCAGTCCCAAGAAACTCTCTGAATTGTCTGCTATTAGATGGGGGTGGTATATGCTCAATGGTTTCTTTTCTGGGCTCAGTGAGCCATCGTTTACTGCCCCTAAGGGAATATCCCAGGAAGATTACTTCTTTCTGGCAAATTTGGGCCTATTTGGCAGAAGCACTATATCCGAGTTGAGCAAGCTCGGAAAATAGTGCTTGGGGCCCAGACTCACAGTTTTCCTTGGTGTTGTCTGCCAGTAGCAGGTCATCCACATATTGAAGCAGGGTGTCTTCAGGGTGCGTAGTTCTGAAGTTGTTGAGATATCTGGGGAGGGCTTCATCAAAGAGAGTGGGGGAAATTTTGAACCCCTGTGGGAATCTAGTCCAAGTTAGTTGACCAGACGTTCTGGTTTCTGGGTCTACCCACTCGAAAGCAAATAGCAAATGACTATCTTTATGCAGACGCAAGCAAAAGAAAGCATTTTTTTAAAGTACAGAACAGTATAGCAATTCCGCTCAGGGTTCAGAGTGCTAGGCAGATTGTACAGATAAGGTACCGTGGGGTGAATGTTCTGCACTCTGTTGTTGATCTCTCTTAGGTCTTGAACGAAGCGATAGACCCCAGTTTCTGGATTTTTTTACTGGTACCAGGGGTGTGTTCCAGTTTGAATGACTGGGCCTTAGGACCCCTAAGGTCAGATATTTCTGAATACAGGGCCTTATCCCATCTTTAGCTTTCTTGCTCAGAGGATATTTTTTGACATTGATTGGGTGGGCTGTAGTTATTAACCCCACTGTTATTGGAGGTTGTTTCATGGCTAGGCCTAACTCAGCAGTTTTTTCCTAGGCATCTGCAAAATCTGTAATCCATTTCTGGGGTAGCTTGCCTGTTTGATCAGTCTTGGGGGGGGTGACGAGTTGATGTTCATCTTCTACTGACATAGTTAAAGCCGTGACTATAGGAGTTTCTACTGAAGGTTTTAGAAATTTCACTTGGGGGCCTTCAGGGATAAAAGTTATTCTGGCCTGGAGCTTGTTGAGCAGATCTCTGCCCATCAATGGGGGGGGGCATTCTGGGATTACTAGAAAGGAGTGATGGATTTTTCCTTTCCCCAGGACCATGGTCCTCTTAGTTGTCTAAGCCCCATATTTACTGGCATTAGGCCCTTGAACTAGAGTCATTTTATTTGATAGATGGCCCAATGGTGTCTTAAGGGCTGAGTATAATGCCCCTGTGTCCACTTCAAAATTTACTCACTGCCGGCAAGTTCTTTGAGTTCTATTGGCAGGGCCAGCTTCCTCCAGGGAAGGAGGGGCTGTGTGTGCCACGGGGTAGTCATCTGGAGAGAGCTGGGCTGGCCTAGATTCCTCCAATGGTGGAGAGTCTGAGTCACCAGCAGGGGAATCACTTAGAGGGAGTTGGGGGTTGGGGGACGAGGACAGGGCATAAGGAGGGGGAGGAGAATCCAGTAGAGTCTTGAGACTCAGGGAGAACAGAGGGTGGAGGAGGAGGAGCAGAGGGTTTGAGAGATACAATCATGGGGGAAGCAGTAGGAGCGGGGGCAGGTTCAAGGAAAGGTTTCACCCATGGAGAAGGAGATTTGCAGAGGTCCTGCTAAGTTAAGATATATTGCTGTTGATCTGGATGGCTAAGTGGCCCTGGCTGAAAGACAATATCTCTGAGTTTTTAAATTAGTGAGAAGTAGAAACACCCTTCTGGGGGCCATCCGACTCCGAAGGTGGGTCATTCTGAGGCACAGAGTGTCTACCAGGTCCGGCGTTTTACTGAAAAAGAAAGATTCTGAGCCCTTAAGCAGACTTTGGTCCACTGATCAAGGGTCAGGGACAGAGGTGTTGAAGTGCTCTGTCCCATATGAAAGATACACAAACAGTGAAACCAATGACACACGACACAGACAAGACAAGACAATAAAGACAGGCAATGGACGTCCAGTACTGAGACCAGGACAGAGTAGCCGGCAAAACCTGATAGGCGGGCAATACCGAATCCAAAACAAAATATCACTGAGTCGAGGAGACTATTGTTACTCGATTTCCCGAGACCTCCAGGGCGTCCCCCAGAGACATGACCTGTGGCTCTGTGACACGTCTGTCAGCCACCCTCAGAGAGAGCTCATGCTCATCACCGATAGCCATTATGCCCATCCCTAACCTGAAACCTGAAACCAGAAAGAGGCACCTTACTCACCCTGAGAGGAGCCCATTGTCTGTCTTTCATCCACCACTGCTGGATCTCCCTGCGGCCCTCAGATGTAAAGTTCGGGCGAGCATTGGAGGAAGAGACCACCAAGAGACTGTCTCATGCAACAGCCAAGGGTCCAGAATTCTGGGACTCAGAGCTCACTTGAATAGAGCAGAGAGCCCTGAGAACAGCTTAAGCAGAGCTTATATACTTTCCTTGGAGAGGGCAGGGAGGGAAGTTTATGGATGGGTCAGGGCGAGTGGGCGGTTTGCGTGTAAACGGGAGAGGGAATACATTCTACAGTTTGGCAGTTCGGGACAGGACATTCTGGAAACAAGATTAGCAAAAAGTTTTCAAGATTTCAACAGTGTTTTGTTAAGCATACAGAAAAACAGAAAGTGACAACTACCTATTTTATGTAATTTCACCAAAGCCTAAATGTAAAGTGAGCATGGATTACTAAAAACATTCTTGTCCAGGTTGCCTAATGCTCACAAATGTCAATTCTCTTCGTGACTACATATTTGTTTCTTCCTAAGATTATATATTCAACCTCAACCCTGTTGAAAATGCCTAATCCTATGACTCACTTAATACTTTGCTGATTTCATAATGTCTCTATTGATATCTGCTTTCCTACATATTTTCCCCAGTTCATCATTGTGACTGACTCTTCACATGGAATGACATTAACATTCACTCTCTAACTGAAACTCTATTGATAAAGAACTTTGGTCCAAATCATATACTCACTCTTCTTTCTAAACCTACCGACTATCTTCCTAATCCTAACAACTATCCCTTTTTGACTGGAGGTTCTCTTTGACATTCAATCATCCAAGGTACAACGTCCTATGCCATTGTATATCGATATCTGAGACATCTGTGCAGAAAGTATTTCAATGCTAAGTATCCCAATCAAGGGCCCAATTCTCTTCTGGGCTTCAAATCTTACCTAGATTTCTGTTTTTCATACTTGAATCATACGTCTATATTCTTATAAATATCACAGATTCCCAGTACCATTATTCATCCAACAGAATGATTCCTAACCCAAATCAAACCTGATATTAACCCTAACTACACAGTGTTCCCTCAATCTAACTTTAGAGAAGAGCAGGGACAGAGCTGATCTTAAAATACAGAAATGTAGGGGATCTTCCACCTGCTGAGAACCTCAGAGTTCCATGCAGAAATGATCCCTGAAGAAGATGTAGGCAGCTATGTTGGACGTGAGAGAGCAAAAGTCATCTTCCATGGCAAAAAACCTGGTCAGGATGAAGGGAAGTGTATGAATCAGCCTCTCTCTACTTAATGTAGAGAAGATGGACCAAACCAGGCCTTTGTGCAGAGCTGTTCTTTGGTGCCTATGAATGATATATCATTCTAACTTGTGAAAGTGTCACAGGAAGTAGGGGCAGCCTCCAGCTCATGGAACACTTGGAAGCAACTGTTAGAACAAAGTGTTTGGCAAGGCAGTGACCTCATTCAGTTCCTAAAGGAAGTGACCTACCTCACTTCCTTGGTAATGGAACTCTCTAAACTTGGGATCCAGGAAGCCAGGTACCCAGAGCCAATCCCAGTCCCAGTCCCAGTGGGCTCACTTGTTTTGTGTTACTAAGGACAGAGTCACTCTTCCTTGGTACCTACTGATGTGAGGATGGCCAAATGCCAGGGTCATTCTTGAGAAAGCAGGTAGTGTCTCACCACAGGCTCCTGACAACCTCACACAGTTGGCCGAGGAGACCAGATCTGAGAATGGATAGTCCATTTCAGGGGAACATAGTATGACCCACCAGTCAGAGGACACTCCGGATAGTCACAGACCTACTTGGGGGAAGGAGGTGCCTTTTTGCGTGTGGGTGTGAGTTTGTGGTTTTTTCTCATGTTCTGAGAATAGGTAGAAAAGGCGGTTTGTTTGGTTTGGAGTGGACTTTTTCTAGTAAGTTGTTTGATAAGGCGAGTGTTTCTATGTCTGTGTATCCCACTTTGTCCGTGGTTGTAGACATTAGAAAAGAGAATGCATCAATGGATGTGTCCTGTCTAGTAGAAAGCTTCCCAGCATTCATTCTGCCCAATTTGTGAATGGACTTTGACTCGCCTTATGGATGGGCAATGCCTACTATCTTACTATCTTGCTGTTTTCTTCCTGAATTCTGGCCACTCTCGAGACTAGGCTCATGGTTTTGTGTCCAAGATATGTATCACCTCCAAGCTCTGTGACATGGCCATGTACATGATAACTGAAGGGAATTGGAGGATCTCAGAAAACTCAGATATGAATGTGACCAGTAAAGTCTCAGTGGAGAATCCTTGCTTTGGGCCATTTGCTTACCTATTTTTCCATTGCCCTGAATGTCAGGAAGGTCTTTGCCTCAGGCCACCCCTTTGTGAAGCCTGAACAAAACAGTTTTCAAATGGAAATGAATTGGCATCACCTGTGACTCTTTGATTAATTGCTTTGGAAAGGGATGTTTCTTAATCAGCCTCTTGGTCCTGTGTGAGGCTGTGGCTTAGATTCTCAGCACCTGATGGATCTAAAGAAAGATTCCCTGTGTGCTACAAAACCAAAATGGTCAAAATAGCAGTCATTGTGTATGAAGATTCTCGCCATCTTCTGTAATATTTCTGACATCCATCAAGTGAAAATAGGGATCCTTTGGGACAAATGAGTTCTTCAAATGCCTGCAGAGGCTAGACCATAGATGCTTGGGTTTTCTCATGACTCCAATTCACATAAAGAATCTATAACTGGCAGTCATTAGGCCTCAAATTGGAGAAGTGAAGCCGTAATAAGGGCAGGCATATTTGATCACTCGTGGTTCACAGGAAGGGTGTTCAGGCCACACTGAATTAGGGAAAATAGGGGCAAGGGAGCATATTTTGGACACTGTCTTGGACTGCGCCCCTTATGAAAACCTCCAGCCAGAGAATTTGATGAGTGTCTATATGGAAGAAGATGAGGGCCATGTGGGAGTGTTTTGGTTTTAATTGTGGTCATTTTTGTGGCGGTTGGAAGACATGACTGTGGCCACCATGACTGGAACTCTGGTGTGATTCCCCTTAGAAACTGAGTTCTGGAACTGACCTCAGAGAAGAATTGCCATGAATTGTGTTGGGATTTTAGGAGGCCACTCATGAGAGTCGCCCTTGGAAACTGAGATCTAGGCAAACTCAGATGGAGACTGCTGAATAGTGACACAGAGCTGTGGTGCACAGGTGTGTGATAAAACATCTCTGGTGGGGCCATGTGGATCTGCCAATGACTACCAAATGGCTTGTGGCTGAAATGGTGCAGCGCGTAATCCCTTATACGTTTGACCTCTTCATATAAAGGCATCTTGTTATATGGAGAGGTTTCAGGGCAATGTTCACAATCAGGTTGCAATGGTTAAGGGGGCAAGCTATGTGGGATAGAAGCCTGGTTGGTGTATTCTCCTGCAGACCCTGACCCACCACACGTATGAGAAATTCCTCCAGCACTGAGTCCCTGTTGATCTCCTTGTATTTTGTGAAGCAAATACCAAACTCCCAGTGCAACAGCAAGAAACACCATGAAAAGTGGAAGATGAGCAAATGGCTTCACAGTCCACACGGGGAGGCACTTAGCCTTCAGTGGCCACAGTTTCCCAACAAAGAGAGAATTCAGCACTGCTGCCTCATGTTCATTTGAAAATAAGAAACTATATCTTCCAGGTCACATATATGCAGACCCAGCTTTGATGGTCTCACTACAAAGGAAGCTAAAGCTCCTGACAACAACATATATTTCAAGTGCCCAAGGTCAGGGGCAGTTTCTCAAGGAGTTTTAGGCCGGCAGAGCTCCATATTTGTGGAGTGTTTACCTGTTAGACCAGGACATGACAAAAGACCACTGACTCCAATTAAAATCAAATTAAACCAAGCTTATTATTTCCACTGGCTTCCTCTCCCTCTAAAAATTGTGGAAACTAGACAGCAACCCCACCTTTCCTACAGCCCACCTTTATAGCCCAGAAAGTTACACAAAGGCGGGTTACAGATAAGAGAACTCGGAGAAGCATCACATTAATGCTAGTTTACATTTTTTGTTTTTTGCTGGCCCCTCATCAGAATTTATCAGGACCATTAGAGCCTCAACGACTGTCGTTGTCTGGCCAGGGAAGGCCAATAATTATGAGGTGTCACTAAAGTTTCAGAGAGGGCAGCTATCTGGTCAGAGAGCCAGGCATGGGTGAGTTCAAGGCATGGGCAGGCATTCAAAGCAGATTCAGAATTTGCAGTAATGTATAGTAAAGCCAAAATTATCTTTTCATGGTTTTGTGGCAAGATGGCTCCCAATTTTAATAAATGATCATGTTGGGTCTATCATTCCCCCTTTCTAATGTGCCCCTTCCAAATCTTTGATAGGGTAGGAAAAGAGCAATGAGGGAATTTTAATTCCTCAGGTAACAGTCTCCAAATTTTTAGAACTCACCCAAAACTGGATTCCTGATTTTACCTGACATAATTAATTACTTATATTGATAGTCTATTTATTTTTGGCTCCATAGTTGTTAGACGAGAGGCGTCACTCATTTTGGCGTCTTCAGAGCTGAGAGAGGGTGACGTGAGTGGGCACAGCATATGGGACATGACTTGTCTTTTAGAAGTCAGTTGAGGGACATGGGTTGCCTTTTAGAAATCAGTTCGGTTTGAAGTCTGGTTGGGGAAGAACAGGTTGTAAAGTCATCTGGGGATGGGTTCTTCTATGTGAGAAACAAAAACCATGAGTACTGAAAAAATGTTGCAGCAGCTGGAACATGTCACTGTATAGAAGTTCCCTCAGCAGGCTTTAATATCCCAAGTTATCAGAATGTCAACTTAATATTTAACATTTAGTGTTACATTTGTCCCTCCCCATAAGATACAGTTTAATAATTTAATGTCATCTGATCTTGCAAAATTCTTTTACTAGTATGACCTCTGTGTGTAATAGAGAAACCTTTAATTCTGTTATTCAGGGCTGGATAATCATACTAGCAAACACCAAGCCTACCTGTGTAGGTTAGGAATATCTGTAGGCCTTAAACTTAAAATTTGTGCCTCTGGCAGCTCCTCTTGATAGTCACTTTTTATAGTTATCAGGCATTGCTGACTGAGAATCCTTCTTTGTGGCCTCCAGTCTTACTTATTTTGGGAGGATAACATAAAGTGAATACCTTAAAATATTATTATTATTATTATTATTATTATTATTATTATTATTATTTAAAATGTCAGGAATGGCTGTATTTTTGTTTTAACTCTCTTTGCTAAGTGTTTAAGATGAAGCTGTCAAACTGACTTTTGTTTCTATCTATTGTTAACATTAGCTGAGTTTTATGAAAGTCATTCCTGGGGAAACTTGAGAGCAGCTTCTCAGTTCTGCTGGTGCCATTTGCGCTAGGTGGGTCCAGGTCTTGCTTGACCATGGGGCTTCCCTCGGAAGCATCAAAGATGTCTCCCTTCTCTGATGACTCTCTTCTTCATAGAAAATGCACTGATTGGCTTTCTGTTTTCCAGTGGTCTTATTAATCTCCCTGATTGGGAGGTTATGAGGCCCAGAGTTGCAAAGCTTTTAGAGAAGTCCCCTGTTCAATGAATTCAGACTGACTCAGAGGGCAAGAGCCAAATATTGGTTTTCTTGGCTCTTTTCATGTAAATTTAATTTTAAATCCTAATCTTAATTATCCAGCAAATAAATTTTAACAGCCTTATATTAAGAGTACTGGGGTTTAATGTCTATAAGTTTATAATTATTTATCTTTTTATTAATTGGGATCTGTATTGTAGGTGTCTTGTAGGTGATGACTTATTATCTTAAATTAACCCATGCTGTGTTCTTAAAGCAACACTTCTGTAAAACACTAACAGGGAATCTTTAGATCACTTATAAGGAAATTACAAAATAAAATTTTTTAACAAGTGTAAAAATACTTAGTTCGTGTAATAGCTCCCCTGAATTTTTTAGCTGAGTTATACATTATATCCCCTGTTTGAGATCCTAGTAATCTTAACAGAAAACAAAACAACTTTTGAACATAAATTTAAATGAAACATAATCTTACCTACAGCTTTCGTAGTCATTCTCACATGTAGTAATATGGGACACAGAGCCTTATCTCAGGTAAGGCAGGGCTCTTTATAAATATTAAGTGTTTTAGTTCTAAAGATGAACTTTGTTTTTTTAAATATCATTTTACAAATTTTATATAAATTGTTTGAGGTCACATGAACATTAGCTAACACCATAGGATATCACATTTAATACATGAATTTAATAAACACTGAAAGTTTTTAACCTTTGCATAGATAAGGCTCTCATTAACATAAAAATACATTTAAATTGTTCCCCAATGTAAAAAGTAACATAAAACTTTACATATCTTATTGAAAACTGGTAAATGAATGCCCAATATATTTTTTTTACTATACAACTTCAGAACACCAGCTTGGTATAATGCTCTTTTAAAGTTTCTACCTTACAGACTTGTATACCTGAAAGATAGGAGCACATTAATAGCATCACAATTACATTGATGTTTCTACATTAAGAAAGTTTAGCTTTTAAAGAAATGGCAGTACAGGGCTCTAAAATAACAGTTCTTATTTAATCAGTTGTTTAATTTTTATGGTTGCTTGCTCTAGAAAAAATAAAACTTAACAAATCACAATGTTATGGGTAAACTTATGTTTTCAGAAATTTTTGTCTCTTTAACACATGACTGATTTTTACAATCTTATACAGACTTTATTACACACTTCTACAGACCTTAGTAAATCAATCAGATATGTAACAAAAGTACTCATGAATGAGTAATCCCATATCAAATTTACTTTACTTATTTATCAAAATATTAGACAAATGTATTGAAGATTGTAAACCATTTTTTTTGTTGAAGGAAAAGTCCTAGAACCAAGTCATATTAGAATTTTTGTAGACATTAATATTTTATTAGATTTTTGAACACCTAGAAAAACTTGTAAGCTGAGTTTTAAAGACATTTATTTTTATCTGTTTATCCAATTTAAATTCAACAATTTAAATCACGTGAATTAAAGATCTTTAGATCCACTTTGTAAAATTTGTTTTTATGAGCGTTGTTTTTATGAGTGCACTTTATATATGTTAATTTGTGTATCATATATATGATATACGGACATATGTATATATAGATATACAACACATAACAACAGTGTGTACACATAATAATAGTAAAGGTCTTGTAGCTTTTCACAGGTGAAATATCCATTGCAATGTTTCAAAAACTCCACAGTTGGTCAAAGATAGAACTGATCAGAAAAACATTAACCTAGGTCTGTAGGATCAAAATCATGAGCTCAAAAAAATAAAGAATCTAAGGAAAAAAATAAGAGTTCTAGAAAAAATGACTGGTAATTAATTAGTAAATACCATACAATTTAACTTTTTTTTTCTCTTAGGCCTCAGATCAGTCTCCTACTAAGTTAGCAGGCTTCTTTCATTTGCATTTCAACATAAGTCCTGGCTGAGGTCCAGAAGGAACAGGGAAAAGCTGCTAATCTGAGCAGACACCTCAGGCCTAAGGCATTTCAACCATAATATTCAGGTTTGGATGTTGAAAATTATCATACAAGTTTAAGATACAATTCACAAAATTTTATATCTTTACATCTTTTTTTGTCAACAGATACCATACTATGATTTACTATCCTTGTCCAATTTAATGCACTGCTACACACAGTGACATTTTCCCAGGCTACCCAGTTCAAAATTGGTGAAAAATAGCCTGAATGATTGGGAAGTTACTTGCCAACTTGGAAGTTGTGTTGTTTAGTTTTCCATCCTAAGTATTTAAGTTCTCTGACATGAATTATCTGAAATCATAAACTAAACAATTACCTAAACCCGACTTTTAACTGCAAGATTATGCAATGCTTTAAAAACCCATTCAGATACCAGATTGTTACAAGAAAACATCATCATTTAGACACACATTCAGCTAAGATCATTCCCAAGAAACAATTTATAATATCAACATATCATTGCACATGTCTTAAAGGGCCAGAAAAAAAGACACAAGACAGACAGAAAGGAGCTCCAGAATATGGCTGACAGACAGAAGCCTTTAAAACAGAGCAGATAAGAGAAAAATCAACTACACCAGTGGAACCATAGATGTCCCCACAAGGGAACCAGATGTTTTCACAGAGGGACAACCTGAAATGTAATATCAAGGGTATCCATGGTTACTTTACTGCATTTAGTGTCCCCTTTTTCTTTTTCTCTTTTTTAAAAAAACAGAGGTGGCATAATCCTTACAGTGCAGGGAAGGAAGGAGGTAATTCTCTGAAAAAACAGGGCTTTGACAGCTGCTGGGAGTCCCTCAGTCCCTCCTTATACTTACAGGATTAGCTCTTCTGGTTTCGTTCCACCCCAAGCACGCTCCATCTCCTAACATTTCAGTAGTCAGCTCTCAAAAATTTCCGGGGCGGTGGGGGGTACCAAAATTTGTAACTTAAAGTTCACTTCCTGAATTTGAAGTCAATTCATGCCAATTTAATAATGAGGACAGGGTTTGAGAAAAAGAAAAAGGGAGTTTTACTGCTTTGCTAACAAAGGAAAAACACAGGGGTCTCTCCCCAAAGGTTGTAACTCTCTTTGTCTGAAGGGACAAGGGGTTTTAAAGGAGTTTCAATTGTTAACCTGGGAGATACTCAGTTCTTACGTCCCCAGCAGGCATTGCCCTGTGAAGTGTGTGTGCTCCAGGCAGCCAGCTAGTGGCTTCTCTTATCCTGCTTAACAAAGGGGGGTAAAGTTCATCACAGTTCTTTAAAACACAGTTCAAAGGGATGTCAGCCTTACATGCTTTATTACCCATTTTCATGTCCAATATCCTTAAGTTTTTTCCACAGAAATCACACAACAAAACACACAAAAACAAACAAACAAAAAACATGTAGAACACAGAAAAAAAAAACACAAAAAAAACAGAAACTCGGCGCAGAAACAGAAAAACAGAGGAGCAATGGAACATCTTGCTAATGCTCCGGGATAGGAACTTCTGTGTGTCTGTTGGCACCTCTCTACCCTTTCAGAGGAATTCACTACAGAATAGAACAGAGGACAGAATGATTCTCCTTACTGTCCCAGACAGGAGTATATGTGTGCCTCCCCAGGCACCTCTCTGTCATCAGAAGAGATCTCCCTTTACCGGATATCAAATGTTATATAGGTGCTACTTACCAATGGAGGCCTCCTCCACCATGAGCTTGCTAATTGTTTTAGTGAGGTGGTTCACTGCAGTTCTCCCCGGAACAAAAGCTCACTCCAAGGCCTTGGAACTTGCCTCTCCAGGACGGAGCCCTGGAGGGAAGGCCAGCTTCAGAATTTCCAGCAGTCTGGTCTTGTGATCTGTTGGGGCAGGTTCATCTCGCTGCGGAACTACAAAATGTTAGACCACGATTCAAGAAAAGACCACTGACTCCAATTAAAGTCAAATTAAGACAAGCTTATTATTTTCAGTGGCCGGGCTGCATCTTCCTCTCAAAATAGTGGAAACAAGACAGCAAACCCACCTCTCCTACAGCCCAGCTTTATAGCCCAGAAAGTTACACAAAAGGGGCGTTACAGAAAACAGAATTTTGATAAGCATCACACTAATTTTTGTTTACATTTTTTTTTGCTGGCCCTAGAATCAGAAATTATGAGGACCATTAGAGCCTCAGAGAGGTTCGTTGTATGGTCAGGGAAGGCCATTATTTATGAGGTGTCACTGAAGTTTCAGAGAGGGCTGCGATCTGGTCAGAGAGCTAGGCATGGGGGAGTTCAAGGCACGGGCAGGCATTTCAAGCAGGTTCAGAATTTGCAGTAATTTATACTAAAGCCAAAATTATCTTTTCATGGTTTTGTGGAAAGATGGCTCCTAATTTTAATAAAAGCTTAGGTTGGGTGTATCAACCATGTCCCTTACTTTTGGAAACTCCTCTACAACCTCCAAGGTTGTGAACTACTGAGCATTTTCCAATCCAGATATGTATTCACAGATTTTCTAACTCTTCTCCTCTAATTGTGTCTTACTTGAGGCCAAGGTAATGTCAAGACATTATTCTGGATGAGAGTGGGAAGATTATTGTGCAGCACATATTTGCATATACATTGGATTCATTTTCCAATTTTCCATTCGAAATACTGAATCCCTGACACTAACCCATAGCTTACTAGATTCTAACTACTAATACTAATATGATGGAGAAAAATAACCCAAATAGAATTGAAATACAAGCATTTCAGAGGAGGCATGGTGTATACTAGAATTGCCTTTTGCAAGATAAAGGGTAGGTGTTATAAATCTAGTGAATTTTTTATTAAAATATTTCTCCATGTGTTTTAAAAATGAACAAATATGTCAATTCCTGACTCCCTTTCTCTCTAGCCTATTCCGCACGTGTATTTTTATATGCACATATAGAATCCTACCTGGTATCACACGTACATTTGTGTGAGGTGCCTGACTTGGCAGATACAAATTGTGAGAAGAGATCACTTCTCGTAAACGCTGTTGGAACTAAAAAGTCAACCTATGGGTGAGCTTCCTAGTAGAACATTATACATAAATCCATTTTCAGTAAAATAAATATTATTTTTCCATCTGTGGTTGGTATATATTTTATTATGAATTACGTTTTTCATATATATTGCTACTATTTAATGTCTGTGTGTATTTTGTGTGTATGTATGTGATGTATGTGTGTGTGTGTGTGTTTATATATATATATATATATATATATATATATATATATATATATATATATACACTCTAAAAATATTTCAAAATATGAATTACATGTGTCTTATATACACTCTCAAAATTCATTCTTTTTCATGTATGTGGATTAATAATCAACTTCTCACAAGATTTATCTCAGAAATATTCATCCACTTGAAATACATATTTGTTTTCTATAACAGAAAACTCACTACAGCGAATGGTGGTTACAAATATCAATATTTCTACAGTAACTGACCCAGTTTAACATCAATGCAAGTGAATTTCTATGGGACATGATGAGTCTTTTGACGTTCAATTTCATTCAACACTGGTACATTAATAGTTCTTCAGTTTTTGCACTTCATAATATATATATATTTCATCCACAAGTTCACAAATTTATATTCATTTGTTTCACTTTCAATCACTTCCTGCTTCAGAACACATGCATTCCTCCAGGTTTCTTGACTGGTCTTTTCATGAGACTTCTTTCCAAACACATTTTTTTCAATTTCCATAATCACCTTTGAAGCAAAACTCACACACATCATGATAAACCATAACCCTAATATTACCATTAGATGTATTACTGGTTGGAATGAATGATTGTATATCAATATAAGATTCCCTGTATAATTTCAGATGTGAATTCAATCCATTATTTAAAGTTGGAACCAGTTGCATTACTTATTCACAGTATGGTCTATTCATGCATTATCTCTATTTTCATAAACACAGGGTACATCTATTTCCAGCCCCAATAATAATTTATAGTCTTCAAATATTGCTCCCAGAAATGGTGGAAGAAATACTCATGCACCTGATCTACACATACATTTTGTCACAGTAATATTCTGGACACAAATGCAAAGTTCACACTTATGATTGTACCATATCCTAAGTGGAAAGTGAGCATGGATTCCTAAAACATCCATTTCACCTTTGTCTAATGCTCTCAAATATAAATCCTATTGGTGACTACATATTTGTTTCTTCCTAAGATTATGTATTCAAAATCAAGCCTGTTGAAAATGTCTAATCCTGTCACTCACTTTATACTCCTTCTGAATATACTCACATGAATAGAGCAGAGAGGCCTGAGAACAGCTTAAGCAGAGCTTATATACTTTCTTTGGAGAGGGCAGGGACAGAAATTTATTGATGGATCAGAGCGAGTGGGCGGTTAGTGTGAATCTGGGTGAAGGAATACATTCTGCAATTTGGCAGTTGGGGACAGCACAATCTGGGAACAAGATTACAAACAGTTCTCAAGATTTCAACAGTGTTTTGTTAAGCATACAGAAAAACAGGAAGTTACAAGTACCTTTTTTATTAACCTTTCATTTCGCACTTCTTCTTCTTGCTAATTTTAATCATAAAAGTGATTATTGGGTCGTGTCACATTCTATGTCTGCTAGTGGGGTATTACCATAAGTTTAACTTGTCCAATTTGAGCTTGGAGTAAAGAACTTACATGGTTGAGCAAACAGGGTTTTATAGTTAGCAATAATATGAGGATTATTATTGGACAGGCCAGGGTTGATAAAAGTGTAGATAACCAGGGGGACTGTGTGAACCAAGACTCAAACCACCCTTTTTGGGCCTCTCTCTCTCGTTGACGCTTTTCAAGGCATCCTTTTATTTTACAACCTCAGTATGGTCGGCATCAAAACAACATTATTACATCAATGCAGCACAAAGGCCCCCTTCTCTCATGGAGGGGAGGTCCAACCCTCAACTTGAGTGTAAAACAACTTCAGAGAGAGATGTTAAAGATTCCTGCAAAGCTGTGATGGAGGTTTCTATTATCTTTAAGTTTTGGTCTCTTGCTGCTTCTATTTGGGTCATTTGTTGTGTACCATGGAGCAGGGCAGTGGTTCCTGTGACTACCCCTGCCACAACTCCAATTCCTAATATGATGGCTAAAGTGAGGGATATATGTTCCCAGTGGAACCGGGTTGTATGCCCCCCTGTTTGAACTTCAAATGAACCTGGGTCATTATAGAGCAATCTGGGACACATCTTCACCATTACACAATTAATCACATCTGTTGACCATTTCATGAAAACATAAACAATGTTTAAGTATATAGAATTATACTGTTGTAGGGACGGACAAGGCACGGCACCTAAGATAGCACCAAAGACAGGGAAACAGTCCTATTTGGTTGCAACCGGATTCAGAGGGCATTGCTTCTGTTGTAATCAATTAACTCCCTGAACCCCAATTTTAGGTAGTTTTAGAATTTTGTACCCAACATGAAAGAGAAGGGACTCAGAAGTTCACAGTCTGCAGAAATTCACAAAACGAAGCTTTTTTTTTTTTTCTGTTTTTTCCTCTATTGTGGGCAAGTTAACTTTTCAAGGACACCTGGGAGGCAGAGAGCTTTTTTTTTCCTTTTCTTTTATCCCCCTGCCAACTGTTACCATGGAGCCCAGTTTGTAACTTTTTATCTTAGAAATGTAGCCATCTCTGTGAAGCCCCAGCTCAAGGCCAGAGGCCTTGTTCACATATTCTGTGAAAAACTATTAAGGGGGTGTCTAGCTTAGGAGTGATGATTTTTCCAGCCAGTAGGCAAGTAGAACAGGGCAACAGAATAAGAGGAAGTTTATCTACACTGAACTCATTTATAGAGACTCTTTTGCTGAAAGTCCTAAAGTCAGCCATGGTGAAGACTTCTGGAGAAGTTCAGTGAAGATTTTTCTGAGGGCCTGGTACAGAGGGGGAAGATGGGGAAGGCGGGAGGTGAGAGCAGCTCCGTGGATCTCAGAATAAGGAAGGAGAGATGTAAAAGAATAATGGGAAAGGATTTTGGGATTTTCCTAGCAACATAAATTGAGCAGTAGAAACGGTAGAGCAGAAAGGAAGACGGGAGTGAGTATCCCAAAAAGCCTGTGAGGGACTTTGAAATTTAGTAACCTGTTTTCAGTGATGACAAAGCAACTTTAAAGGACATTTTCATTACATCTTCGATAGGGGTCTGAGGGCTCTCCTAAGCTGGTTTGAGCTTTGGGTTAGGTGGTAAGAGACCTGGTGGGACCCGGTGTGGGCACTGATAGGAAAAGAGAGAAGTGAGTGGGTGGATGGGTACCTCAGTACCTGCTACCTCAGCAAGGGGGCAATGCTCTGAGAACCGGCGGAGGTTTCGGTTTTTGATCTAGTAATTGGAGAAGAGAAATCAGGTTTGCTGAGGTGGGACTGACAGCAGAGAGTATGGAGCAGAAGGCTGAGTTTGAGGAACTATTGGAGAAGCATAGTTCAGGATGTGAGCGAAAGAGGAAAAAGGCCTTCACATAGGGGAATTTCCTTTCACCCTTTTGAGCACTTGCAGAAGTTAAAAAGGTCACACAGAATTTGAGGATCTAGAGACTCCTCTGGGGGCCATCAGTTTGGGTTGTCTAAGTGGTAATATGGCCAATGCTGTGTACTGAATTTGATGAGGATTTTGGGTTCCACCAGTCAGCCCCTGTATGCTCAAATCCCCATGACTTACAGAAGAAGTCGGCTTTTCCCCCACACAGCCGTGGCGGTTTGTGGCTTTGATAGTCTGCCGGGCAAACATACTTATATAGGCTAGCCAACCTGCATCTGGCTTGCCTGTCCCTACAACCATAATTTTTGTTTCCATTATCTATGGTACGGAAAGGATTTAATGGAATTTTAATGGGATCCTCTTCATCAGGGATATTCTAATAGGAAAGACCTATAGCCAGCTGGCAAATGTCTGGGTGGAGAGATGGCCTCCAGGTCCCTAAGTGGGCTGTATGCAAGAGAGACCATACTTCTTATCTAGTAGGATTTGTGATCAGCCATCGCTGCAGTAGGGGCTGATGAGCGTTAGGACTACGGGTGGCCAAGGAGAGAGTCTATAGCCTTACCCACGTGGCGAATATGCAATTTGAAAGGGTTTCCAGTCTTTTCCAGTTTCCAGCCAGAGTCTGGACATGGCACAGGCTTGAGATGAGACGCATGGATGGAGGAAGTGATTCCCTCTACTCTTACTGCTTTAGGTGCTATAAGTAGCACCTGGAATGGTCCTTTCCAGCGGGGTTCCAGGGATGACACCTGATGTCATCTTATGTAGAGGAAGTCTCTTTCTTGATATCAATGTGGATTCCCCTCGTCCCCAGGTTGGAAGGCAGTAGCCAGCTGTTTCCACAGGTATATCTGAGTTCTTACAAGAGATTTAAGTCTGTCAAGCAAGGGTGTGTGGAAGGGATCCTTAGGTCTTAGAGTCGGGGTTAGGTCTCTTAGTGGAGGAGGGGCCCCATAGAGAATTTCATAGGGGGTGAGGTTACACAAAGAAACAAAGGGAGTATTTCTTGCATGAAACAGTGCATAAGGCAGGAGCATAGTCTAATCTTTTATGCCGGTCTCTAAGCTTAATTTCGTTAAGGTCTCTTTAATGGTTTTATTTATTTTTTTTACGTGTCCTGATCTCTGGGGTCTATAAACACAATGTAACTTCCAATTAATCCCCAGGGTCCTGGCTATCCCCTGATTTACCTGGCCCATGAAGGGTCTTCAATTATCAGACCATGTTACATTAGGCAGGCCGTGTCTTTGATAAATATCTTTCAGAATCTTCTTGACCACAATTTGTGCCGGTTTTCTTTTATTTTTTTTTTTTTGGTGGGAATGGCTTCAATCCATCCTGAAAATGTATCTACAAAGACTAGGAGATATTTAAGTCCATACCTTGCTGGCTTAATTTCAGAAACGTCCACTTCCCAGATTTGTCCTGGTCTGGTTCCTCATAGGTGCTTTCCTGCAGGAAGCTTGGAAGGGTAAGCATTAACCAATTGACAGAACTGACAGGCTTTTGTTAACCATTCAATTATTTCCTTTCACTGTGAGTGAGTTAGTCTAAAACTCTGTTCTTGATCCTACAGTAATGCCTGCAGTTTTTTTGAACCAAGTTGATTGAGTTGATGTACATTTTTAACATAGTGTAGGGCTTTCTGAAATTCCAGGCTGGGCTCACTGAAGTTGAGGAGTTCATTGTCAGTGTTCTTAGATGTTATCAAAAGCTTGCTGGTGCTCAAGGGTCCATTGGAATTGGGCATTCTCATTTAACAGCGGGTATAAAGGAGCAGCTAAGAACACAAACCCAGGTCCATAACCTGCTAAAGCCAGCAGTCCCAAGAAACTCTCTATGTTGTCTCCTGTTAAATGGGGGTGGTATCTGCACAACGGTTTGTTTCCTGGGCTCAGTGAGCCATCATTTACCGTGCCTAAGGGAATACCCCAGGAAGATTACTTCTTGCTGGCAAATTTGGGCCTTTTTGTCCGAAGCTCTCTACCCGAGTTGAGCAAGCTCAGATAATAGTGCTTGGGTCTCAGACTCACAGTTTTCTTTGGTGTTGGCTGCCAGTAGCTGGACATCCACATATTGAAGCAGAATGACTTCGGGGTGTGTAGTTCTGAAGTTGTAGAGATGTCTGTGAAGGGCTTCATCAAAGAGAGTGGGGGAGTTTTTGAACCCCTGTGGGAGTCTAGTCCAAGTTAGTTGAAAAGACGTTCCGGTTTCTGGGTCTACCTACTCGAAAGCAAACAGCAACTGACTATCTTTATGCAGAGGCAAGCAAAAGAAAGCATCTTTTAAGTACAGAACAGTGTACAATTTTCACTCGGCCACAGCAAAGAGGTTATTGGGGTTCCAGCATGCTGGGGCTCAGAGCTCACTTAAATAGAGCAGAGAGCCCTGAGAACAGCTTTAACAGAGCTTACATACTTTTCTTGGAGAGGGCAGAAAGGGAAATTTATTGATTGGTCAGGGCGAGTGTGCGGTTTGCGTGCACCCGGGTGAGGGAGTATATTCTGCAGTTTGGCAGTTGGGGACAGCACATTCTGGGAACAAAATTAGCAAACAGTTCTCAAGATTTCAACAGTGGTTTGTTAAGCATACAGAAAAACAGGAAGTGACAAGTGCCTATTTAATTAACCTTTCACCTAAGGAAAATGGAAAGTGAGCATGGATTACTAAAAACAACCATGTCCAGGTTGCCTAATGCTCTCAAATGTTAATCATATTGGAGGCAACATATGTCTTTCTTCCTAAGATTATATATTCAACCTCAACCATGTTGAAAATGTCTAACCCTCTTACATTATACTTTGCCTGATTTCCTAATGTCTCTATTGATATCTGCTTTCCTACTTATTTTCCCCAGTTCATCATTGTGACTGACCCTTCGCGTGTGCTGACACTGACATTCACTCACTACCCAAAAATCTATTGCTAAAGAACTTTTGTCCAAATGCCATAATCACTCTTTTTTCTAAACCTACAGGCTATCTTCCTAATCCTACCGACTATGCCTTTTTGACTGGATGTTCTCTTCGACATTCAATCATCCAAGGTAGAAGGTCCTATCCCATTTTATAATGATTTATCTGAGACATCTGTGCAGAATGTAATTCAAAGCTAAGTATACCAATCATGGGCCCAATGCACTTCTAGGCTTCAAATCTTACCTAGATTTATATTTTCATACTTATATTTCACCTATATATTCTTGTAAATATTGCAGATTCCCAATACTATTAGTCATCATGCAGAATGATTCCTAACCCAAATCGAACCTGTTATTAACCCTAACCATACACTGTTCCCTCAATCTAACTTTATAGAAGAGCAGGCCCAGAGTTGGTCTTTCAATACAGGAATGTAGGAGATCTTCCACATGCTGAGAAACTCAAAGATCCATGTAGAAATGAACTCTGGAGAAGTTGTAGGCAGCTATGAAGGACCTGAGAGAGCAAAAGTCATCTTCAATGGCAAACAACCTTGTCAGGATGAAGGGTTTTGTCTGTATCAGTCTCTCTGTTCTGAATATAGAGAAGATGGACCAAACCAGGCCTGTTTGGAGAGCTGTTCCCTGGTGCCTATGGTTGATATACCATTCTAACTTGTGAAAGTGTCACAGTAAGTAGGGGCAGCCTCCATCTCATGGGACACTTGGAAGCAACTCTTAGGACCAAGTGGTTGCCAAGGCAGTTAGCTCATTCAGTTCCTAAAGGAAGTGACCTACATCTCTTCCTTGGTGATGGAACTCTCTGAACTTGGGATCCAGGAAGCCAGGCACTCAGAGCCAGTTGCAGTACTAGTCTCAGTGGACTCACTTGTTTGGATTTACCAAGGAAAGAGTCAGTCTTTCTTGGTACCTGCTGATGTGAGGATGGAAAAAGCCAGAAGAGCTCTGAAGAGGGGCCTTTACTGAGAAAGCAGGTAGTGGCTAACCGCTGGCTCCAGACAACTTCACAGTGTTGGCCAAGAAGACCAGACCCGAGACAGGACAGGCCATTTCAGGAAAACATAGTAGGGCCCACCAGTCATAGGACACTCTGGATAGTCACAGACATACTAGGGGGAAGGTGGTGCCTTTGTGGGTGTGGGTGTGAGTTTGTGGTTTTGTCTCATGTTCTGAGAATAGGTAAGAAAGGCGGTTTGTTTGGTTTGGAGTTGACAAATTCTAGTATGACTTATGACAAGGTGAGTGTTTCTATATCTGTGTATCCCACTGTGTCCTTCGTTGTAGACATTAGAAAAGAGAATGCATCACGGATGTGTCCTGTCTAGTAGAAAGCTTCCCAGCATTCATCCTACCCTATTTATGAATGGACTGTCACTTGCCTTAGGGATGGGCAACACCTACTTCCTTCCTAAGTCCCTGTTTTCATCAGGAATTCTGGCCACTCTCCAAAATGGGCTCATGGTTTTGTGTGCAAGATATGTACCACCTCCAAGCTCTGGGACATGGCCGTGCACTGGATAGCTGAAGGGAATGGGGAGCATCTCAGAAATCTCAGATATCAGTGTGACCAGGAAAATATCAGTGGAAAAACACTGCTTTGGGCCTTTTCTTACCTATTGTTCTGTTGCCCTGAATCTCAGGAAGGTTTTTGCCTCAAGCCACCACTTTGTGAAGCGTGAAGAAAACAGTTTTTAAATGGAATTGAATAGGCATCACCTGTGGCTCTTTGCTTAATTGCTTTGGAAAGGGACTTGTCTAAATCAGGTTCTTGGCCCTGTGTTAGGCCGTGGAATAGATTCTCAGCACCTGATGGATCCAAAGAATGATCCCATGTGTACATCCAAAACCAAAATAGCAAAAAGTTCAGTCATTGTGGATGAAGTCTCTTGCCTTCCTCTGTTAGGTTACTGATCTCCATCAAGTGAGAATAGGGATCCTTTCTTTCAAATGAGCTCTTCAAAGCCCTGCAGAGGCTAGCCCATAGGTGCTTGGGTTTTCTCATGACTCCATATCACATTAAGAATCTATACCTGACAGTCATTAGGCCTCAAATTGGAGAAGAAGAGCAGTATTAAAGGCAAGCCTATTTGACCACTCCTGGTTCACAGAAAGGGTGTCCAGCCCACCATGACTTTAGCCAAATGAGGGGAAAGGGACCTTATTTTGGACACTGTCTTGGGCTGCACCCCTCATGGAAAACTCCAGCCATAGGTAATGATGAGTGTCTATGTGGAAGAATATGAGGGCGATGAAGGAGTGTTTTGGTTTTAATTGTGGTCATTTGCGTGGCAGTTGAATGAGATGACTGTGTCCATCTGGGCTTGAACTCTGGAGTGATTCCCCTTAGAAAATGAGTTCTGGTACTGAACTCAGAGAAGTATTGTCATGAATTTTGTTGGGATTTTAGCAGGCCACGCATGAGAGTCACCCTTGGAAACTGAGATCTAGGCCCAGGGTGGCTTTCCACAGAGCACTGGGTATCTCATCCAGTATATCACATGATTTATTCTGAAATAATTGGCAGCCATAGTTGAAAGTCAAAACACACATGGACCTTACATTGTAGAACTCAATGTACCTGGCTTCATGTGACCTTTGGCCACTCTTTGGGAAGCCTTGCCTGTGAGAGTCCTCCAGAGCTTTCATTGAAATTAGCTTCCTCAACACTTAATGGTCCCTGAATGATTTGAACCCACAGTGCCTCCAACTTCATCCTTGAAAAACGGGGAAGATATATACCATGAAATGTTTTAAATTCCCATGACCAGGTGGCACTTGAGAACCTTTGGATGTCCTGCTGCTGATCTTGAGTGTTCCAGCAAAAGCGTTGATTGTGTTTCATTTAAATGGTGTAGAACAGAGATGCCAGTAAGTTGGAGCCTGCTGAGTAGTGGGCCTATTGCAGTGGTGTGCAAGTGTGTGATAAAGCATTTGTGGTGGGGCCATGTGAATGTGCTATTGGCTTTTAAATGGTTTGGGACTGACATGGTGCAGCCAGCAGACCCTTATATGTAAAGGCATCTTGTTATTTGGAGAGATTTCAGGGCAATTTTCAGAATCAGGTTGCTATGGACAAGGGGGCAAGCTATGTTGGATAGAAGCCTGGTTGGTGCTTTCTCCTGCAGATCCTGACCCACCACACATGACAGAACTCCCTCCAGCACTGTCTCCCAGTTGAACTTGTTGTATTTCATGAAGCGAATACCAAAGTCCCAGTGCAGCACCAATAAAAACCACGAAAAGTGGAGGAATTCCAAATAGCTTCACAGTCCACATGGGAAAAAACTTAGCCTCCAGTGGCACCAGTTTACCTACAAAGAGAGAATTCAGCAATGCTGCCTCAAGTTCAATGTAAAATAAGAAACCATGTCCTCCAGGTCAAATAGATGCAGACCCAGCTTTGATGGTCTAACTAGAAAGGAAGCTAATGCTCCTGAGAATAGCATATATTTCAAGTGCCCAATCTTGGAGGCAGTTTCTCAAAAAGTCTATAGGCCAACAGAGCTCCATGTTTGTGGAGTGTTTACCCACACAGGTAATGTCAAGTCATTGTTCTGGATGAGAGTGGGAATAATTTTGTGTAGCACATATTGCATACACATTGGATTCCTTATCTAATTTTCCATTCGAAATACTGAAACCCTGACACTAACACATACCCTACTAGACTCTGACTACTAATCCTAATATGAGGGAGAAAAATAACCCAAACAGAATAGGAATACAAGCAGATCAGAGGAGGCATGGTGTATATTTGGACTTTCCTTTTGCATTTCATAGGGTAGGAGTTATATATCTAGTCAATTTTTTGTTGGAATAGGTCTCTATGTGTTTATAAGTTAAGAAATATGTGAATTCTTGTCTCCGTTTCTCTGTAGCATATTCAGCACATGTATATTTATATGCACATATAGAATCCTTCCTGGTATGAAACATGCATACTTGTGAGGTGGCTGACTTGGCAGATACAAATTGTGAGAAGAGATCACTGCTCCTAAACAGTGTTGGAACTGAAAATTCAACCTATGGGTTAGCTTCCTAGTTGAATAACACTATACGTAAATCCATGATCAGTAAAAAGAATATTTTTGGATCTGTGGATAATATATATTTCGTGGTGAATTTCGATTGGTATATATATTGCTCTTTTTAATATCTCTGTGTGTGTGTTTGTGTGTGTGTGTGTATATATATATATATGTATATACACACACACACACACAAGAAGTATATATATATATATATATATATATATATATATTCTCCAGATTTTTCAAAATATGAAATATATGTGTCTTATACCCACTCCGTAAATTCATTCATATTCATGTATATGGATTTATAATGAACTTTTCACAAGATTATTCTCAGAAATATTCATCCCCCTGAAATACATATTTGTTTCCAGTACTGAAAACTAACTTCAGTTAATGTTGCATACAAATACTAATATTTATACAGTAACTGACCCAGTTTAACCTCAATGCAAGTAGATTCCTATGGGACATGTTGTGTATTTTAATGTTCATTTTTATTCAACACTGGTACATTACTATTTCTTCAATTTATGCACATCATAGGATATATATTTCATCCACCAGTTAGCAAACTTATAGGCATTTGTTTCACTTTCAATCACTTCCTGCTTCAGAGCACATGGATTCCTCCGTGTTTCTTGAATGGTCTTTTCATGAGACTTCTTTCCAAACACATTATTTTAAATTTCCATAATCAGTTTTGAAGCAAAACTCACAGACTCTTCATGATAAACCATAAACCTAATATTACCTTTAGATGTATCAGTGGTTGGAATGAATGTATGTGTATCAATATAAGATTTCCTTTATATTTTCAGATATAAATTGAATGCATTATTTAAATTTGGAACCCATTATATTATTTATTCACAGTATGGTCTATTCTTGCATTATCTCTATATTCATAGTCACAGGGTACACCTATTTGTACACCCAATACTAATTTGTACATCTTCAAAATATTGCTCCCAGAAATGGTGGAAGATATACTCAAGTCACCTTATCTACATGAACATTTTATCACAGTAATATTCTGGACAGGAAAAGCAAAGGTCACACTTATTATTTTACCAATGTAATGGTCAGGCGAGTGTCAGAGGAAGAGACCACAAGAGACTGTCTCATGCAACAGCCAAGGGTTTATGGGGGTCCAGCATGCTGGGGCTCAGAGCTCCCTTGAATAGAGCAGAGAGCCCTGAGAACAGCTTAAGCAGAGCTTATATACTTTCCTTGGAGAGGGCAGGGAGGGAAGATTATTGATGGCTCAGGGCGAGTGGGCAGTTTGCATGCAAACAGGTGAGGGAGTACATTCTGCAGTTTTGCAGTTGGTACAGCACATTCAGGGAACAAGATTAGCAAACAGTTCTCAAGATATCCACAATGTTTTGTTAAGCATACCAAAAAATTGGAAGTGACAAGTACCTATTTTATTAACCTTTCATTCCCCACTTCTTCTTTTGGTTACTTTTAATCATTAAAGTGATCATTGGGGGTGTCACATTTTATGTCTGCTAGTGTGGTATATTGTTTTCTTATTACCATAAGTTTAACTTGTCCAATTTGAACTTGGAAAAAGGAAACTACACGGTTGAGCAAACAGGGTCTCACAGTTAGCAATAATATGAGGTTTATTAATGGACCAGCCAGGGCTGATAAATGCGTAGTTAACCAGAGGGACTCTGTGAACCAAGACTCAAACCACCCTTTTGGGGCCTCTCTCTCTTGTTGATGCTCTACAAGGCGTCTACTTAATTTAATCATAGATTCTTTTACAACTCCAGTATGGTCGGCATAATAACAACATTCTTCACTCAATGCAGGACAAAGGCCCCTTCTCTCAATAAGAGGAGGTCGAACCCTCGCCTGTTCTGTAAAACAACTTCAGAGAGAGAGGTTAAAGATTCCTGTAAAGCTGTGATGGAGGTTTTTAATATCTTTAAGTTTTGGTCTATTGCTACTTCTAATTGGGTCATTTGTTGTGTCCCATGGACTAGGGCAGTGGTTCCTGTGCCCACCACTGCAGCAACTCCTATTCCTAATAGGATGGAGAAAGTGAGGGATACGGGTTCCTGGTGGAACCAGGTTGTATGCGCCCCTATTGGAACTTTAAATGATCCTGCGTCATGATAGAGGACTCTGGGAAACATCTGCACCATTACATACTTAATCAGAGGAAGAGACCACAAGAGACTGTCTCATGCAACAGCCATATGTTGATCATTTTATGAAAACATAAACAATGTTTAAGTATATAGAATTATACTGTTGTAAGGACGGACAAGGCAAGGCACCTAAGATAGCACAGAAGACAGGGAAACAGTCCTATTTGGTTGTAACCAGATTTAGAGGGCATTGCTTCTGTTGTAATCTTTTAATCCCCTGAACCCCAAGTTTAGGTAGTTTCAGAATTTTGTACCCAACATGTAACGTAAGGGGCTCAGAAATTCACAGTCTGCAGAAGTTCACAAAAAGCAGTTTTTGTTTCTGTTTTTTTTCCTCTGCTCTGGGAAAGTTAACTTTTAAAGGACACCTGGTAGGGGGAGAGCTTTTTTCTTCTTTTTTTTTCTTCCTGCCAGCTGTTACCATGGAGCCCAGTTGGTAACTTCTTTATCTTAGAAATGTAGCCATCTCTGGAAGCCCCAGCTCAACGCCAGTGGCCTTGTTCACATATTTTGTGAAAAAATAGTAAGGGGGTGTCTAGCTTAGGAGTGCTGATTTTTCCAGCCAGTGGCCAAGTAGAACAAAGCAACACAAAAAGAGGAAGTTTATCTACACTGAACTCTTGTATAGGGCCTCTGTTGCTGAAAGTCCTAAAGTCAGCCATGATCAAGGCTTCTGGAGAAGGCCATTTAAGATTTTTCTGTGGGATTGGAACAGAGGGAAAGACAAGGAAGGTGGGGGGTGAGAGCAGCTCCGTTGTTCTGAGAATGAGGAAAAAGAGATATAAAAGAATAATGGGAAAGGGGTTTGGGATTTTCCTGGCAATAAAACTTGAGCAGTAGAACAGGTAGAGCAGAGGGGAGGATGGGAGTGAGTATCCCAAAAAGCCTTTGAGGGACTTTAAATTCTTTGTAACCTGTTTTCAGTGATGACAAAGCAACTTTAAAAGCCATTTTCATTACATCTTGGATAGGCGTCTTAGGGCACTCCTCAGCTGGTTTGAGCTTTGTGTTAGCTGGTAAGAGGACCTGGTGGGACCCGGTGCGTGCACTGACAGGAGAAGAGAGGAGTGAGTGGGTGGAAGGGTACCTCAGTACTTGCTACCTCAGCAAGGAGGCAATGGTATGAGATCCAGCAGAGGTTTTTGTTTTTGATCTAGTAATTGGAGGGGAGAAATCAGGTTGCTCATGTGAGAGTGACTGCAGAGAGTCTGGAGCAGAAGGTGGGGGGTGAGGATGTATTGGAGAAGCATAGTTCAGGATGTGAGCAAAGGAGGGAAAAGGCATAAACATAGAGGAATTTCCTTGGAAGGAAATTCCCAATTGATGGATCTTTTTGAACACTTGCCGAAGTTGAAAAAGTCACACAGAATTTGAGGATCTGGAGACCCCTCTGGGGGCCATCAGTTTTGGTTGTCTAATTGGTAATATGGCCAATGCTGTGTACTGAATTTGATGAGGAGTTTGGGTTCCACCAGGCAGCCCCTGTATGCTCACATCCCCATTATTTTCAGAAGAAGTCTGCTTTTCCCCCACACAGCCATGGCTGTTTGTGGCTTTGATAGTCTGCCGGGCAAACATAGTATTCTAGGCTAGCCAACCTGCATCTGGCTCGCGTGTCCCTAGATCCATAATGTTTGTTTCCATTATCTGTGGTACAGTAGGGATTTAATGGAATTTTAGTTGGATCCTCTTCATCAGAGATATCCCAATATGAAAGACGTATAGCCAGCTGACAAATTCTGGGTGGAGAGATGGCCACCAGGTCCCTAAGGGGGCTGTATGCGAGATAGACCATACTTCTTGTCTAGTAAGATTTGTGATCAGCCATCGCTGATGAACGGGCTGATGAGGGTAAGGACTACTGGTGGACAAGGGGAAAGTCTATAGCCTTATCCACATGGCGAATATGCAATTTGAAAGGGTTTCCAGTCTTTTCCAGTTTTTCAGCCAGAGTCTGGACAGGGTGCAGGCTTGAGATAAGAATTAGGATGCAGGAATTGATTCCTTCTACATTTACCACTGTAGGTTTTATAAGTAGCACCTGGTATGGTCCTGTCCAGCGGGGTTACAGGGATGACACCTGATGTTGTCTTATGTAGAGGATGTCTCTTATTTGATATCGATGTGGAGTCCCCTCTTCACCAGGTTGGTAGGCAGTGGCCAGCTGTTTCAACAGGTATCGCTGAGTTCTTTCAAGAGCTTTAAGTCTGTCAAACAAGGGGTTGTGGAGGGGATCACTAGGTCTTAGAGTTGGGGTTAGGTCCCTTACTGGAGGAGGGGCTCCATAAAGAATTTCATAGGGGGTGAGGTTACACAAAGAAATAGAGGGAGTATTTCTTGCATGAAACAGTGCATAAGGCAGGAGCATAGTCCAATCTTTTATGCCGCTCTCTAAGCTTAATTTCGTTAAGGTCTCTTTAATGGTTCTATTTATTTTTTTTACCTGTCCTGAGCTATGGGGTCTATAAGCACAATGTAACTTCCAATTTATCCCCAGTGTCCTGGCTAACCCCTGACTTACCTGGGCCATGAACGCCGGGCCATTATCAGACCCTATTACCTTAGGCAGGCCGTGTCTTGGAAAAATATCTTTCAGGATCTTCTTGACGACCAATTGTGCCTTTTTTTGTGGGGAAGGCTTCAATCCATCCTGAAAATATATCTACAAAGACTAGGAGATATTTAAGTCCATACCTTGCTGGCTTAATTTCAGTAAAGTCCACTTCCCAGAATTGTACTGGTCTGGTTCCTAATAGGTGCTTTCTTGCGGAAAGCTTGGAAAGATAAGCATTAACCTATTGACAGACCGGACAGACTTTTGTTACCTGTTCAGTTATTTCCTTTTGCTGTGAGTGGGTTAGTGGAAAACTCTGTTCTTGATCCTTCAGGAATGCCTGCAGTTTCTTTGAACCAAGGTGTGTGAATTAATGTACATTTTTAACGTAGTGTAGGGCTTTCTGAAATTGCAGGCTTGGCTCTGTCAAGTTGAGGAATTCAGTGCCAGTGTCGTTAGATGTTATCAAAAGCGTTCTGGTGCTCAGGGGTCCATTGGAATTGGGTATCTCCATTTAACAGCGGGTATAAAGAAGAAGTTAAGGACGCAAACACAGAAATCCATAACCTGCAAAACCTAGTAGTCCCAAGAAACTCTCTGTATTGTCTGCTGCTAGATGGGGGTGGTATCTGCACAACCATTTGTTTTCTGGGCTCAGTGAGCCATCGTTTACTCCCCCTAAGGGAATAGTCCAGGAAGATTACTTCTTGCTGGCAAATTTGGGCCTATTTGGCAGAAGCTCTATACCCGAGTTGAGCAAGCTCATATAATAGTGCTTGGGTCACAGACTCACAGTTTTCTTTGGTGTTGGCTGCCAGTAGCAGGTCATCCACGTATTGAAGCTGGGTGGCTTTGGGGTGTGTAGTTCTGACGTTGTTGAGATCTCTGTGGAGGGCTTCATCAAAGAGAGTGGGAGAGTTTTTAAACCCCTGTGGGAGTCTAGTCCAAGTTACTTGATCAGACGTTCCAGTTTCTGGGTCTACCCACTAGCAAGCAAACAGCAACTGACTATCTTTATGCAGAGGCAAACAAAAGATAGCATCTTTTAAGTCCAATACAGTATACCATTTCTGCTAAGGGTTCAGAGTGATAAGCAGATTGTACGAATTAGTTACCGTGGAGTGAATGTCCTGCACTCTGTTATTAATCTCTCTTAGGTCTTGAACGGGGGATAGTCCCCGGTTCCTGGCTTTTTTTACTGGGAGCAGGGGAGTCTTCCAGGCCGATTGACAGGGCCTTAGGACCCTAAGGACAGATATTTCTGAATATGGGGCCTTATCCCATCTTTAGCTTTTCTGCTCAGAGGATATTGTTTGACATTGATTGGGGAGGCTGAGGTTTTTAACTCCACTGTTCTTGGAGGTTGTTTCACGGCTAGGCCTAACCTAGCCGTTTTTGCCCAGGTATCTGGGTAATCTGTTATCCATTTCTGGGGTAGCTTGCTTGTTTGAGCAGTCTTGGGGGGTGTGAAGAGTGGATGTTCATCTTCTACTGACATTTATAAAGCCAAGACTATAGGAGTTTTTACTGAAGGATTTAGAAATTTCATTTTGGGGCCTTCGGGGTTAAAAGTTGTTTTGGCCTGGAGCTTACTGAGCAGATCTCTGCCCATCAATGGGGCCAGGCATTCTGGGATTACTAGGAAGGAGTGATGGATTTTTCCTTTCCCCATGTCCATGGTCCTCTTAGTTGTCTATGCCTGATATTTACTGCCATTAGCCCTTTGAACTAGAGACATTTTATTTGATAGTGTGCCCAGTGGGGCCTTAAGGGCTGAGTATACTGCTGCTGTATCCACTTCAAAGTTTACCTGGGTCCTCTCCACTTCAAAAGTTACCCTGAGCTCGGGGAAGGGATCTGAGCCCCGACGTTCTTAGTCATCCTTTTGAGTCAGAATGGCTGGCTGTCGTGGCTGTCTCTTTTCTAGGGCACTCTTTGGCCCAGTGACCTTTTTCTTTACAGTAGGCACAATGATCTGAGGCCAGGGGTGGCCTCTGGCGTGCGCCCAGGTTTCCGTTCCTGTCTTCCTGTTTGTTAATTTCTGGCCTCTTTATTGTTGTGACCAGGACCTTAGTCAATGCCTTAGTCTGTCTTTTGCATCTCTCATCTTCCCTTTGCTCCCTTTCTTTCTCTTTGTTTCTCTCATATAGTATACTTTCTCGGCTTCTCTGACTAAATCTCCCAAAGTCATATCTTGTGATCCCTCTAAGAGTTGTAACTTTCTTTTAATATCCAGGGCAGCTTGCCCAATGAAGGCCATCATGACAGATGCCTTTTGATCCTCTGCCTGAGGATCAATAGGAGTAAATCTCCTATATGCCTCCATAATTCTCTCTAGAAACATAGAGGGATATTTATCAGGCCCTTAAATTATCTCTCTTACCTTGGCCAAATTAGGTGGTTCCCTAGCGGCCGATTGGAAACCCACTATTAGGGCCTGGTAATAAGTGGACAGATGCTCCCTACCTTCAAAGGTGTTGGGGTTTCAGTTGGGTCAATTCAAGGGGAAGCTGGCTTTGATTATGTTGGGAAGTTGTGTTGGTCACACATCTGGTCCGAGAATATATTTTTTAGCTTCCAGGAGGTTTTTCTCTCATTCCTCTGCCGTAAAGAGAGTCCCTAGGATTTGTTGGCAGTCATCCCAAGTAGGCAAGTGTGAAAACCCCAGGGAGTTCTTTGAGTTCTTTTAGCCGGGCCAGCTTCCTCCAGGGAAGGAGGGGCTGTGTGTGACGCGGGGGAGTCATCTGGAGGGCACTGGGCCGGCCTAACTTCCTCCAATGGCAGAGAAGCAGAGTCAGCAGGGGAATCACTTAGAGGTTGTTAGGGGTTGGGGACAAGGGCAGTGGATAAGAAGGAGGAGGAGAGTCCAGTAGAATCTTGAGACTCAGGGAGAACAGAGGGTGGAGGAGGAGGAGCAGAGGGTTTGAGAGATAGAATCGTGGTGGAAGGAGTAGGAGCATAGGCAGGGACAAGGAAATGCTTCACCCATGGAGGAGGAGATTTGCAGAGGTCCTGCCAAGTTAAGATATATGGCTGTTGATCTGGATGGCTATGTGGCCTCAGCTGAAAGACAATATCTCTGATTTTTCAAATTACTGGGAAGTAGAAACATCCTTCTGGGGGCCATCCAACTCCAAAGGTGTGTCATTCTGAGGCACAGAGAGTCTGCCAGGTCCAGCGTTTTAATGAAAAAGAAAGATTCTGGGCCCTTAAGCAGACTTTGGTCCAGTGATCAAGGGTCAGGGAGAGAAGTGTTGAAGTGCTCTGTCCCAAAATGAGAGATACACAAACAGTGAAAGCAACGACATACTACACAGACAAGACAAGACAATAAAGACAGACAATGGACGTCCAATACTGAGACAAGGACTGAGTAGCCCTCAAAACCTGATGGGCTGGCAATACCGAATCCGAAACAAAATATCACAGAGTCGAGGAGACTATTGTTCCTTGATTTCCTGAGTCCTCTGGGGCGTCCCCCAGGGATGTGGCCTGTGACTCTGTGACACGTCTGTCAGCCACCATCAGAGAGAGCTCATGCTCAACAACGATAGCGATTTTGCAAAACCCTAACCTGAAACCTGAAACCAGAAAGAGTCATCTTACTTACCCTGAAAGGAGCCCCTTGGGGGTCTTTCGTCCGCCGCTGCTGGATCTCGCTGGTGCCTCCAGATGTAAAGATCGGGTGAGCGACAGAGGAAGAGACCACCAAGAGAATGTCTCATGCAACAGTAAAGGGTTTATTGGGAGACCAGCTTTCTGGGGCTCAGAGGTCACTTGAATAGAGCAGAGAGCAATGAAAACAGCTTAAGCAGAGCTTATATACTTTCCTTGGAGAGGGCAGGGAGGGAAGTTTATTGATGGGTCAGGGCAAGGGGGAGGTTTGCGTGCAAACGGGTGAGGGTGTGTATTCTGCAGTTTGGCAGTTGGGGACAGCACATTCTGGAAACAAGATTAGCAAACAGTCCTCAAGTTTCCAACAGTGTTTTGTTAAGCATACAGAAAAACAGGAAGTGACAAGTACTTATTTTATTAACCTTTCACCAATGCCTAAATGGAATGTGAGCATGGTTTACTAAAAACATCCATGTCCACGTTGCCTAATGCTCTCAAATCAATCTTATTTGTGACTACATATTTGTTTCTTCCTAAGATTATATATTGAACCTCAACCCTGTTGAAAATGACTAATCCTATCACTCACTTTGTATTTTGCCTGATTTCCTAATGTCTCTATTGATATCTGCTTTCCTACATATTTTCACGAGTTCATCATTGTGACTGACTCTTCACATGTGCTGACATTTACATTCACTCTCTATCCGAAATCCTATTGCTAAAGAACTTTTGGTCGAAATCCTATACTCACTCTTTTTTTCTAAATCTACTGACTATTTTCCTAATCCTACCAACTATACCTTTTTGACTGGATGATCTCTTCTACAATCAATCATCCAAGGTACAAGATCTTAAGCCATTGTATATTGATTTATCTGAGACATCTATGCAGAATATAATTCAAAGCTAAGTATTCCAATCAACAGCCCAATGCCCTTCTTGGATTCAAATCTTATCTAGATTTCTGTGTTCATACATATATTTCACCAATATATTCTTGTAAATATCGCAAGTTCCCAATACCATTGTTTGTTCCTCAGTATGATTCCTAACCCAAATCGAACCTGTTATTACCCTAAACATACACTGTTCCCTCAAACTAAGTTTACAGATGAGCCGGGACAGAGTTTGTCTTACAATAGTAATGTAGGGGGTCTTCCACCTGCTGAGAACATCAAAGTTCCAGGCAGAAATGATACCCTGGAGAAGTTGCAGGCAGCTATGAAGGACCTAAGAGATCAAAAGTCATATTCCATGGCAAGCAACCTGGTCAATATGAAGGGATGTGTCTGAATCAGCCTCTCCTTTCCTATTGTAGAGAAGACTGATCAAACCATGCCTGCGTGGAAAGCTGTTCCCAGGTGCCTATGCTTGATATACCATTCTAACTTGTGAAAGTGTCACAGGAAGTAGGAGCAGCCTCCATCTCATGGGACCCTTGGAAGCAACTGTAAGTACAAAGTGGTGGCCAAGGCAGTGACTTCATTCAGTTCCTGAAGGAAGTGACCTCACCTCACTTCTTTGGTGATGGAAATCTCTGGACTTGAGATCCAGGAAGCCAGGCACCCAGAGCCAGTCCCAGTCCCAGGTCCAGTGGTCTCACTTGTTTGGATTTACCAAGGACAGAGTCAGTCTTCCTTGGTACCTACTGATATGAGGATTGTCAAATGCCAGAAGAGCTCTGAAGAGGGACCTTTCCTGAGAAAGCAGGTATTGGTTCACCACTGGCTCCTGAAAACTTCACAAAGTTGCCCAAGGAGACCAGATCTGAGACAGGACAGGCCATTTCAGGGGAACATAGTATGGCCCACCAGTTAGAGGACACTCTGGATAGTCACAGACCTACTTGTGTTAAAAAGGTGCCTTTTTGCGTGTGGGTGTGAGTTTGTGGTTTTCTCTCAATTTCTGAGAATAGGTAGGAAAGGCTCTTTGTTTGGATTGGAGTGGACTGTTTCTAATAAGTCGTTTGACAGGGGTAGTGTTTCTATGTCTGTGTATCCCACTGTGTCTGTGGTTGTAGACATTAGACAAGAGAATGCATCAATGCATGTGTCCTGTCTAGTAGAAAACTCTCCAGTATTTATTCTGCCTAATTGATGAATGGACTGTGGTGTGCCTTATGGATGGGCAACACCTACTAACTTCCTAAGTTAATGTTTTCTTCCTGAATTCTGGACACTCTCTAGTATAGGCTCATGGTTTTGTGTCCAAGATATGTACCATCTCCAAGATATGTGACATGTCCATATACTTGAGAGCTGTAGAGAATGGGAACATCTTAGAAAACTCAGATATCAGTGTGACCAGTAAACTCTCAGTGGAGAAACCCTGCTTTGGTTCATTTGCTTATCTATGGTTCTGTTGCCCTGAATTTCAGGAAGGTCTTTGCCTCAGGCCACCCCTTTGTGAAGCCTGAATAAAACAGTTTTCAAATGAAAATAAATGGGCATAACCTGTGGCTCTTTGCTTAATTGCTTTGGAAAGGGATGTGTCTGAATCAGCCTCTTGGCCCTGTATGAGGTTGTGGCTTAGATTCTCAGCACATGATGAATCTAAAGATAGATTCCATGTGTGCAATCAAAAGCAAAATGGCCAAAAATCTGTCATTGTTGATTATTCTCTTGCCTTCCTCTGTTAGGTCCCTGACCTCTATCAAGTGAGAATAGGGATCATTTGGGTCAAATGAGTTCTTTGAAGCCCTGAAGAGATGCTTGTGTTTTCTTATGACTCCAAATCACATAAAAAATCTATCGCTGAGAATCAGTAGGCCTCAAATTGAAGAAGCAGAGCAGTATTAACGGCAGGTCTATTGGATCACTCCAGGTTCACAGGAAGGGTGTCCATGCCACCTTGACTTTAGGCAAATGAGGGGTAAGGGAGATTTTTTTGGACACTCTTTTGGGATGTGTCCCGCTTTGAAACCTCCAGCCACAGGTTATGATGAGTGTCTATATTTAATAAGATGAGGGCCATGTGGGAGTATTTTGGTTTAACTTGTGGTCATTCGTGTGGCAGTTGGAAGAGATGACTGGACCCACCTGGGCTTGAACTCTGGTGTCATTCCCCTGAAAGACTGAGTTCTGGATCAGACATCAAAGAAGTATTGCCATGAATTGTGTTGGGATTTTCGGAGGCCACACATGAGATTCGCCTTTGGAATCTGGGAACTAGGCCCAGGGTGGCTTTCCACAGAGCACTGGGAATCTCAGCCAAGATATCACATAATTTTATTCTGAAAGACTTTGAAGCCATATTTACTAGTCAAAACACACATGGACCTCAATTGTAGACCTCAGTGGGCCTGGATTCTTGTGACCTTTTGGCCACTCTTTGGGAGGACTTGCCTGTGAGAGTTCTCCAAAACTTTCATTGAAATCAGCTTCCTCACCATTGAATGATTCCTGAATGAATTGAAACCCACAGTGCCTCCAACTTCATCCTTGAAAATTGACTAGATAAATACCATAAAATTTTTGAAATTCCAATGACCAGATGGCACTGGAGAACCTTTGGATGTCCTGTTGCTGATCATGACTGTACCAGACAGTGCATTGATTGACTGGATTTCATGAAAATTGTGGAGAACAGAGATGCCATTAAGTTGGTGCCTTCTTAGTAGTGGGACTAGAGCAGTGGTGAGCAAGTGTGTAATAAAACATCTGTTGTGGGGTCATGTGGATCTGCTATTGGCTTCCAAATCGCTGTGACTGACATGGTGCAGCTAGCAGACCCTTATATGTACAGACATCTTGTTATATGGAGAGGTTTCAGGGCAATGTTCAGAATCAGGTTGCTTTGGTCAAGGGGGCAACCTATGTGGTATACAAGCCCTGTTGGTGCATTATCCTGCAGACCCTGACCCACCACATTTGACAGAACTTCCTCCAGCATGGTGTCCCAGTTGAACGCATTGTATTTCCTGAAGCAAGTACCAAACTCCGAGTGCAGCAGCAAGAAACACTGTGAAAAGTGGAGGATGATGAAATGGCTTCACAGTCCACGTGGGGAGACACTTAGCCCCCAGTGGCCACAGATTACATACAAAGAGAGAATTCAGCACTGCTGCCTCATTTTCATTGTAAAATAAGAAGCCATGTCCTCCAGGTCACATAGATGCAGACCCACCTTTGATGCTCTCACTACAAAGAGAATTCAGCACTGCTGCTTCATGTTCATTGGGAAATTATAACCATATCCTCCAAATCACAGAGATGAAGACCCATCTTTGATGGTCTCACTAGAAAGGAACCTAAAGCTCCTGACAACTACATGTATTTCAAGTCCCCAACCTAAAGGCAGTTTCTCCAGACGTCTTTAGGCAGGCAAATCTCCATGTTTGTGGAGTTTTTACACTGTCCCTTATTTTTGGAAACTGTTCTATCATCTCCAAGGTTGTGAACTCCTGAGCATTTTCTATTTCAGATATGTATTTAAAGATTTTCTAACTCTTCTCCTCTAATTGTCTTACTTGGGGCGAAGGTAATGTCAAGGCATTGTTCTGGATGAGAGTAGAAAAATTTTTTGTGAAGCACATATTTGATAAACATTGGATTCTTCTTCTTATTTTCCATTCGAAATACTGAATCCCTGACACTAACTCATACCCTACTATAATATGACTACTAATCCTAATATGATGGAGAAAAATACCCAAGCAGAATGAATATGCAAGCATTTCAGAGAAGGCATGGTGTATAGTAGGACTTCCCTCTTGCACGATAAAGGGTAGGTTTTATAAATCTAGTCAATTTTTAATTGAAATAGTCCTCCATGTGTTTTTAAAGTTAACAAATATGTGAATTCCTGTCTCCCATTCTCTGTAGCCTACTCAGCACATGTATTTTTATATGCACATATAGAATTCTACCTGGTATCACACGTACATTTTTATGAGTTGGCTGACTTGGCAGAAACAAATTGTGAGAAGAGATCTCTCCTCCTAAACGCTGTTGGAACTGAAAATTCAAACAATGGGTGAGCTTCCTAGTAGAACAATGTTATACATAAATCCATGTTTAGTAAAATAAATAATTTTGCATCTGTGGATGATTTATATTACATGATGAATTACGATTGGCATATAGATATTGATACTTTTTAATGTATTTTTTGTGGTTTTTTAATATATATAAATACATATATATAAATACATATATATATATATATATATATATATATATATATATATATTCACACTCTTCACATTTTATAAAATATGAAATATATGTGTCTTATATAACTCCGTAAATTCTTTTATGTTCATGTATGTGGATTTATAATCAACTTTTCACAAGATTATTCTCAGAAATACTCATCCACCTGAAATACATATTTGTTTCCCAGTTCTGAAAAGTAACTTCAATAAATGGTGCTTACAAATCCTAATATTTCTAGAGTAAATGACCCAGTTTAACATCAATGCAAGTAGATTCCTATAGGACATGATTTCTATTTTGACGTTCATTATAATTCAACACTGGTACATTAATATTTCTTCAGTTTTTGCACATCATAAGATATATATTTCATCCACAAGTTCACAAATTTATAGGAATTTGTTTCACTTTCAGTCACTTCCTGCTTCATAACACATGTATTCCTCCATGTTACTTGACTGGTCTTTTCATGAGACTTCTTTCCAAACACATCATTTTCGATTTCCATAATCAATTTCGAAGCTAAACTCACACAATCTTCAAGATAATCCATAACATTAATATTACCATTAGATGTATAGCTGGTTGGAATAAATGTATGTATATCAATAAAAGATTTTCTGTATATTTTCACATTTCTGTTCAATGCATTATTTAATGTTGGAACCAGTTATGTTATTTATTCACAGTATGGTCTATTAATGCATTATCTCTATATTCAAAGACACAGTGTACACCTCTTTGTCCCCCCAATATTAATTTATACCTCTTCAAAATATTGCTCCAAGAAATGGTGGAAGAATTACTCATATCACCTTATCTATATATATATTTATATATATTTTTTATCACAGTAATATTCTGGACACAAAAAGCAAAGGTCACAATCATGATTGTATCAAACCCTAAATGGAAAGTGAGCATGGATTACTAAAACAACAATGTCCAGGTTGCCAAATGCTCTCAGATGTAAATCCTATTGGTGACTACATATTTGTTTCTTCCTAAGATTATATATTATAGTTCGAGCCTGTTGAAAATGTCTAATCCTATCACTCACTTTATACTTTGCCTGATTTCCTAATATCTCAATTGATATCTGTTTTCCTACATATTTTCCCCAGTTCATCATTGTGTCTGACACTTCACATTTGGTGACCTATACATTCACTGTCTACCCTAGACCCTATTGCTAAAGAAATTTTCGTCCAAATCCTATACTCACTCTTATTTCTAAACCTACTGACTATCTTCCTAATCCTACTGACTATTGCATTTTGACTCGATGTTCAATTCGACAATCAATCGTCCAAGGTGTAAGGTCCTAAGCCATTGTATTTCAATTTATCTGAGACATATATACAGAAAATTATTAAAACCTAAGTATCCCACTCAAGGGCCCAATGCCCTTCTCGTTTCAAATCTTACCTAGGTTTCTGTTTTTATACTTATATTTCAGCTATATATTCTTGTAAATATCACAGGTTCCCAATACCATTATTCATCCGGCAGAGAGATTCTTAACCCAAATAAAACATGTTATTAACCCTAAACATACACTGTTCCCTCAATCTAACTTTACAAAAGAGGAGGGACAGAGTTGGTCTTACAATACTGGAATGTAGGGGATCTTCCACCTGCTGAGAACATCAAAGGTCCATGCAGAAATGACCCCTGGATAAGATATAGGCAGCTATGAAGGACATGAGAAAGCAAAAGTTAAATTCTATGGCAAACAACCTGGTCATGATGAAGGGATGTGTCTGAATCAACCTCTAAATATAGAGAAGATGGACCAAACAAGGCCTGTGTGAAGAGCTGTTCACAGGTGCCTATGGTTGATATACCATTCTAACTTGTGAAAGTGTCACAGAAAGTAGGGGCAGCTTGCATCTCATGGGACCCTTAGAAGTAACTGTTAGGACAAAGAGGTTGCCAAGGCAGTGACCTCATTCAGTTTCGGAAGGAAGTGACCTCACCTCACCTCCTTGTTGATGGAACTCTCTGAACTTGTGATCCAGGAAGAGACACACCCAGAGGCACTCGCAGTCCCAGTTCCAGTGGTCTCACTTGTTTCAATTTACCAAGGACAGAGTCAGTCTTTCTTAGTTCCTACTGATGTGAGGATGGCCAAATGCCAGGAAAGCTCTGAAGAGGGGACTTTCCTGAGAAAGCAGGTAGTGGCTCACCCATGGCTCCTGACTACTTCACAGAGTTGGCCAAGGAGACCAGATTTGAGACAGGAGAGGCCATTTTGGGGGAATATAATATGGCCCATCAGTCTGAGGACACTCCGGATAGTCACAGACCTACTTGGGCAAAAGAGGTGCCTTTGTGGGTGTGGATGTGTGTTTCTGGTTTTGTCTCATGTCCTGAGAATAGGTAGGAAAGGCTGTTTGTTTGGATTGGCGTTGACTGTTTCTAGTAAGTCGTTTGACAAGTCAAGTGCTTCTATATCTGTGCTCCCCACTCTGTCCGTGATTGTAGACATTAGTAAAGAGAATGCATCAATGGATGTGTCCTGTCTAGTAGAAAGCTTCCAGGCATTCATCCTGCCAAATTTATAAATGGACTGTGGCTTGCCTTATCGAAGGGTAACACCTGCTATCTTCCAAAGTTTCTGTTTTCTTCCTGAATTCTGGCCACTCTCCAGAATAGCCTCATGGTTTTGTGTCCAAGATATGTACCACCTACAAGTTCTGTGATATGGCCATGTTCTGATAACTGACGGCAATGGCGAGCATCTCAGAAAACTCAGATATCAGTGTGACCAGGAAAGTCTCAGTGGAGAAACCCTGCTTTGTGCCTTTTGTTTACCTCTTGTTTGTTGCCCTGAATTTCAGGAAGGTCTTTCCCTCAGGCCACTCCTTTGTGAAGCCTGAAGAAAACAGTTTCAAATGGAAATGAATGGGATTCACCTGTGGCTCTTTGCTTATTTGCTTCGGAAATGGATGTGTCTGAATCAGACTCTTGGCCCTGTGTGAGGCTGTGGTTAGATTCTCAGCACCTGATGGATCCCATGTTTTCATCCAAACCCAAAATGGCCAAAAGAGCAGTCATTGTGGATGAAGTCTCTCGCCTTCCTCTGTAAGGTTCCTGAACTTCATCAAGTGAGAATAGGGATCCTTTGGGTCAAATGAGTTCTTCAAAGCCCTGAAGAGGGAAGCCCATAGGTGCTTGGGTTTTCTCATGTTTCTAATTCACGTAAAGAATCTAAACCCCACAGTCAGTATTCCTCAAATTGGAGAAACAGAGCAGTATTAACGGAAGGCCTACTCGATTACTCCTGGTTCACAGGAAGGTGTTCAGGCCACCCCGACTTTAGGCAAATGAGGGGAAAGGGAGCTTATTTTGGACACTGTCTTGGGCTGCGCCCCTCATGGAAACCTCTAGTCAGAGGTTATAATGAGTGTCTATATGGAAGAAGATGAGGGCCATGCGGAAGTGTTTTGGTTTTAATTGTGGTTATTAGTTTGACGGTTGGAAATGATGACTGGCTCCACCTGGGCTTGAACTCTGCTGTAATTCTCCTTACAGACTGAGTTCTGGAACTGACCTCAGAGAAGTATTGCCATGAGTTGTGTTGGGATTTTAGGAGGCCATGCATGAGAGTCACCCTTGGAATTGAGATGTGTGCCCAGGAAGGCTTTCCACAAGGCACGGGGAATTTCAGCAAGGATATCACATGATTTTATTCTGACAAACTTGGCAGCCATAGTTGAGAGTCAAAACACACATGGACCTCACATTGTAGACCTCAATGGGCATGGCTTCATGTGACCATTTGGCCACTCTTTGAGAAGACTTGCCTGTGTGTGTTCTCCTGTGCTTTCATTAAAATGAGCTTCCTCAACATTTAATGGTTCCTGATTAAATTGAAAATCATAGTGCCTCCAAATTCATCCACGAACAATGGCTAGATAAATACCATGGAATTTTTGAAATTTTCATGTCCAGGTGTCACTGGAGAACCTTTTGATGTCCATTTCCTGATCATGAGTATACCAGACAATTCGTTGATTGACTGGGTTTCATGAAAAATGGTGTAGAACAGAGATGCCAGTAAGTTGGAGCCTGCTTAGTAGCGGGTCTAGAGCAGTGGTGGGCAGGTGTGTGATAAAACATCTGTGTTGGGGCCATGTGGATCTGCCATTGGCTTCCAAATGGCTTGTGACTGACATGGTGCAGCTAGCAGACCCTTATATTTTAAGGCATCTTGTTATATTGAGAGGGTCAGGGCAATGTTCAGAATCAGGTTGCTATGGGCCTGGGGGCAAGCTATGTGAGATAGAAGCCTGATTGGTGCATTCTCCTGCAGACCCTGACCCACTGCATGTGACAGAACTCCCTCCAGCATTATGTCCCAGTTGAACTCCTTGTATTTCGTGAAGCAAATACCCAACTCCCAGTGAAGCAGCAAGACACACCAGGAAAACTAGAGGATGACCAAATGGCTTCACAGTCTACACGGAGAGACACTTAGACCGCAGTTGCCACAGTTTACCTACAAAGTGAGAATTCAGCACTGGTGCCTCATGTTCATTGAAAAATAAGATACCATGTCCTCCAGGTCACATAGATGCAGACCCAATTTTGGTGCTCTCACTACATAGGAAGCTAAAGCTCCTGAAAACAACATATATTTCAAGTGCCCAAACTCAGAGGCAGTTTCTCAAGATGTCTTTAGGCCTGCAGAGCTCCATGTTTGTGGAGTGTTTACCCTGTCCCTTACTTTTGGAAACTCCTCTACCACCTCCAAGGTTGTGAACTCCTGAGCATATTCCGTTCCAGATATGTATTCCCAGATTTTCTAACTCTTCTCCTCTAATTGTGCATTACTTCAGGCGAGGGTAATATCAAGGAATTGTTCTGGATGAGAGTGGGAAGATTTTTGTGTAGCACATATTTGAAAACACATTGGGTTTATTTTCCTATTTTCCATTCGGAATAATGAATCTCTGACACTAACCCATACCCTACTAGATTCTGACTACTAATCCTAATATGATGGAGAATAGTAACTCAAACAGAATAGAAATACAAGCAGTTTAGAGGAGGCATGGTGTATATTTGGACTTCCCTTTTTCATTATATAGGATAGGAGTTATAAATAAGTCAATGTTTATTGAAATAGTTCACCATGTGTTTTTAAAGTTAAGAAATATGTCAATTCCTGTCTCTCTTTAGCCTTTTTCAGCTCATGTATTATTATATGCACATATAGAATCCTACCTGGTATCACACGTACCTTCTTCTGAGGTGGGTGACTTGGCACATACAAATTGTGAGAAGAGATCACTCCTCCTAAACGCTGTTGGAACTGAAAATTCAACCTAAGTGTGAGCTTCCAAGTTGAACAACATTATACATAAATCCATTTTTAGTAAAATGTATATTTTTGGATATGTGGAAGATATATATTTCATGATGAATTTCGATTGGCATATATACTGCTTCTTTTTAATGTCTGTGTGTGTGTGTGTGTTTGTGTGTGTATATATATATATACTCTCCAGATTTTTCAAAATATAAAATATATGTGTCTTATTATACACTCCCTAAAATCATTCATATTCATGTATGTGGATTTATAATCAACTTTTCACAAGATTATTCTCCGAAATATTCATACACCTGAAATTCATATTTGTTTTCTAAAACTGAAAACTGACTTCAGTAAATGGTGCATACAAATCATAATATTTCGTCATTGCAAGATGGCCACGAATAGAGTGCATCACACCAAGTGTACTGCACCACTGCACAGGTGAATAACGAGTTAGAGTGACAAAAAAACTATCTTGTTAGGAAATTACAGCAAAATGGGGGTGCACCAAAACCTAGAAGAAGGATTTCTAGCACCATGGTCCGGTAATTGAGTCTCAAACACGAGCCAAATGTGCGACCCGAGATCCCATTTGACTGATTGGCGCGGCCCACCCAGTGGCTAAAGACAGTGGGGCACCACCGAGATGGGTCCAATAAGCAGGGAGAAACGTTGATAAGGATTCTGTGGAATCCTGCCGGTAGAGCCCCCACTGAGCCCTGAGCTGAGTTCAGGATTTCAGACAGGGAAGGAAGCGGTACAGTTCTATCTCCCACAATGGAAACTCTTCCAAGGAAACCAATGGCCATCATCTTGGAGAGCTGAAGTAACCACAGCCACTCTCCTACAGATTACAACAATAAAACAGGAGTGTGTTATTCAGCTCATCTCCCATATATCGGGGAATTCGCATAAAATCTCTCCTAGGATTTCCGGGGGAGAGATTATCAGAGCGAGCCTGCATAAAGATGGGGGAAAACAAGAGGCAACTGACCTTCAACTCCCCCTCTCATCAACTGTGAAAATAAAACCTGTCTAAGCAGTGCTGGGGGAGGGGCAAGTGGAAAAAATCAAAACAATAGAGTGTCTGGCTTCCCAATAGACACCCTCCACAACCAACAAACGGCAGGCCCAGAGTACAGTTTGAACTGCCGAGAGCCATCACTCAGGGGAAATCTGGTCTTGCAGGAAAAACCAGGACTAGCAGGAGAAACCAGAGGACTAGAGGCCAGGCCCTTGTGACTGGGCAGCGGGAGACTGCAGGCCCACAGGCGACAGTCCACCCGCTGCCCGCGTGACTAGGCGGCTTGAGAACGCCCTGCCGCCGGTGACCGACCGCACCACTGGGTGGCTAGAGATCGCCCGCCCGCCAGTGACAGCCCACCTGCTGCACAAGTGACTGGGCAGCTGGAGACCGCCTGCCTGCCGGCCACCGACCGCACGACTGGGCAGCTGGAGACCGCCTGCCCGGGAGTGACCCGGAGCTGAAACCAACAAGTGACAGTACAGTCCCAGCCCCCTATACGGACACCTCAGCAAGGAGCCTTGGGCCTGCCAAAACAGAGAGGTGACGTCACTGGAGCTCGGCCTTCGGAATTTCTTCCAAGCGGAATCCACTTTAGCATGCATAGTCTACCAACACAAAGGAGAGACAACAGAGACATACAACACCAAAACAAATCTCTAGAATAAAGCAGAAACACAGCAATCAAATAGAGCTGGAAAGTAACGTGAACATCATGAAAAAACAATGGAATAAAAGGAGTACAAACAATGCAGGACAACTTAATTCTACAGGAGGACCTAGAAGCACCAGAAACAGGGATAGGGAAAGAAATCAAGGCATACTTAACTCAGATGGAAAGAAATATTAGAGAAGACATGAGGCAGCAAGTCCAAGGAATAAAAGTATATTTTGAAAATGAATTAAACAAACAAATTCAAATGGCAAAAAATGAGCTTTACCAAAAAATAGAGATCTTAAAAAAATTCAAACAGTAATTCTAGAAATGCAGGAAACTATAAACCAAATTAAAAACTCAAACAAGAATATTACAAATAGAGTAGATCAAGTAGAAGTCAGAAAATCAGAAAATGAAGACAAAGTTTCTCAACTTGAAAAGAATATAGTCAACACAGAAAAGATGCTTAAATCTATTCAAGAGATAAGGGATGTCAAAAAAAAAAAAACTTGAGAGTCATCGGGATAGAAGAAAGCATAGAGATTCAAACCAAAGGAATGGACAACATATTAAATGAAATAATTCTAGAAAACATCCCAGAGATGAAAGATGGATTGGATTGCCAAATCCTGGAAGCCTACAGGACCCCAAACATTCAAAAACATAATAGACCAAATCCAAGACATATAATTATGAAGATAGCCAACATACAGAACAAGGAGACAATATTAAACGCTTATAAGAGAAAGGAGGCAGATTACATTCAGGGGTAAACCAATAAGGTTAACAACTGATTTTTCATCACAGACTTTGAAAGAGAGAAGATCCTAGAACAATGTATTTCAAATGCTGAAAAATAATGGATTCCAACCAAGAACACTGTACCCAGCAAAATTAAGCTTCAGATTTGAAAATGAAATTAAAGTCTTTCATGATAAACAAAAGCTAAAAGAATATGCAGCCAGAAAACCAGCACTGCAAAGCATTTTGAGCAAAATACTACAAGAAGAAGAATTGAAAAATAGTGCCCAAAACTAACAGCAGGAGGTATTTCAGTAAAGAGGGAGGAAAATAACCAAAAAAGTAAAAACTAGCCAAACTAAAATATAATAAATAAATAAACATACTGGAAGTACAAATCATATTTCAATTGTAACCTTAAATGTTAATGGCCAAAACTCACCAATCAAGAGACATGGGCTAGTAACGTGGAAAAAAAAAATCCAACAATATGTTGTCTTCAGGAGACCCATATTATAGGAAAAGACATACACAGGCTGAAGGTAAAAGTTTGGGAAAAATCATACCACTCACACGGCCCTCGGAAGCAAGAAGGAGTGGCCATACCTATATGGAATAAAATCAACTTCAAACCTAAGTAAATCAAAGGGATAAAGAAGAACACTATATTCTTTTAGAAGGAACCATCCACCAACAAGACTAACAATTATCAATTTGTATGCACCAAGCAATGGAATTGCAACGTTCATAAAACAAACTCCCCTCAAGTTCAAGAGTCACATAGACTACAACACAATAATTATGGGTGAATTCAACACACCACTCTTGGCATTGGACAGATCCTCTAGAGAGAAACTGAATAAAGAAACTATAGAACTCAACAGCACAATCGATAACCTAGACTTAACAGACATATATAGAATATATCAACCATCATCAAGTGGATACACGTTCTTCTCAGTAGCAGCACATTGATCCTACTCAAAGATAGACCATATATTATGCCATAGGGCAATTCTTAGTAAATATAAAGGCATGGAAATAATACCATGCACCATATCTGATCATAATGGAATGAAACGGGAAATCAATGATAAAAGAAGGAAGGAAAAATCCTGCATCACATGGAAAATGAACAACATGCTACTGAATGATCAATGGGTAACAGAAGACATAAAGGAGAAGATAAAAAAAATCTTAGAGACAAATGACAATACAGACACAATGTACCGGAATCTATGGGACACAGTGAAAGCAGTTTTAAGAGGGAAATTCATTTATTGGAGTCCTTTCCTCAAAAAAAGAAAAACCAGCAAATAAATGAACTCATGCTACACCTCAAAAACCTAGAAAAGGAAGAGCAAAACAACAGCAAATGTAGTAGAAGACAAGAAATGATCAAATTTAGAGAAGAAATCAACAAAATTGAAACAAAGAAAAACATTGAAAAAATTGATAAAACTAAAAGTTGGTTTTTTGAAAAAATAAATAAGATCGACAGTCCCTTAGCCATACTAATGAACAGAAGAAGAGAGAGAACTCAAATTACTAAAATACGGGATGAAAAAGGCAATATCACAACAGACACTACAGAAATAAAGAAGATAGTTAGAAAGTATTGTGAAACACTATATTCCAATAAAATTGAAGATAGTGAAGGTATTGATAAATTTCTTAAGTCATACGATCTGCCCAGATTGAGTCAGGAAGACACACACAATTTAAACAGACCAATAACAAAGGAAGAAATAGAAGAACCATCAAAGGACTGCCAACCAAAAAAAACCCTGGACTCGATGGGTATACAGCGGAGTTCTACAAAACCTTCAAAGAAGAACTAATACCAATATTATTCAAGCTATTTCAAGAAAAACAAAAAGAAAGAGCTCTTCCAAATTCATTCTATGAGGCCAACATCACCCTGATCCCGAAACCAGACAAAGACACTTTAAAGAAAGAAAACTACAGAACAATATCTCTAATGAACTTGGATGCAAAAATTCTCAATAAAATCCTGGCGAATCGAATACAGAAGCATATCAAAAAAATTGTGCTTCATGATCAAGTAGGATTCATCCCTGCGATGCAAGGCTGGTTCAATATATGGAAATCAATAAATGTAATCCACCACATCAATAGACTTAAAGACAAGAACCATATGATCATCTCCATTGATGCAGAAAAAGCATTCGACAAACTACAGCATCCCTTTATGTTCAAAACACTATAAAAACTAGGGATAAAAGGAACTTACCTCAACATGGTAAAAGCTATATATGCTAAAAATCAGGCTAGCATCATCCTAAATAGAGAAAAGCTGAAGAAATTCCCTCTAAAATCTGGAACAAGACAGGGATGCCCTCTATCACCACTTCTATTCAATTAAGTTCTAGAAATACTAGCCAGAGCAATTAGACAGACAAAAGAAAATAAAGGCATAAAAATAGGAAAGGAAGAATTTAAATTATCGCTATTTGTAGATGACATGATAATATATTTAACAGACCCAAAAGGGTCTACAAAGAAACGGCTTGAGTAAATAAATGAATTCATCAAAGTGGCAGGATATAAAATCAACACACATAAATCAAAGGCATTTTTGTATATCAGCAACAAAACTTCTGAAATGGAAATGAGGAAAACCACTCCATTCACAATATCCTCAAATAAAATAAAATACTTGGGAATCAACCTAACAAAAGAGGTGAAAGATTTATATAATGAAAACTATAGAACTCTAAAGAGAGAGATAAAAGAAGATCTTAGAAGATGGAAAAATGAACCCTGTACATGGATAGGCAGAAATAACATTATCAAAATGGCAATATTACCCAAAGTTCTCTACAGGTTTAAAGTGATGCCAATCAAAATTCCAACAGCATTTCTTGTAGAAAAAGATAAAGCAATCATGAAATTCTTATGGAAAAACAAAAGACCCAGAATAGCGAAAGCAACTCTAAGCAGTAAGTGTGAATCTGGAGTTATAGCGATATCAGAGTTCAAACTGAACTACAAAGCAATAGTACCAAACACAGTGTGGTACTGGTACCAAAACAGGAAGGTGGACCAATGGTACAGAATAGAGGACACAGAAACCAATCCACAAAATTACAACTTTCTTATATTTGATAAAGTGGCTAAAAGCATGCAATGGAGAAAGAATAGCATCTTCAACAAATGGTGCTGGGAAAATTGGAAATCCATATGCAAATAAATGAAACTGAATTTCTTTCTCTTGCCATGCACAAAGGTTAACTCAAAATGGATCAAGAAGCTAGATATAAAATCAGAGACACTGCGTCTGATAGAAAAAAAGTTGGTTACGATCTTCATACTGTGGGGTCGGGCTCCAAATTCCATAATAAGACTCCCATAGCCCAAGAGTTAATAACAAGAAAAAACAAATTGGACTTACTTAAACTATAAAGTTTTTTCTCAGCAAGAGAAACAATAAGAGAGGTAAATAGAGAGCCTACATCCTGGGAACAAATTTTTACCCCTCACACTTCAGATAGAGCCCTAATATCCAGAATATACAAAGAACTCAAAAAATTAAACAATAAGATAACAAATAATGTAATCAACAAATGGGACAAGGAACTGAACAGACACTTCACAGAGGAAGACATACAATCCATCAACAAGTACATGAAAAAATGCTCACCATCTCTAGCAGTCAGAGAAATGCAAATCAAAACCACCCTAAGATACCATCTCACTCCAGTAAGATTTGCAGCTATTATGAAGTCACAGAACAACAACTGTTGACGAGGATGTGGGGAAAAGGGTACACTTGTACACTGCTGGTGGGACTGCAAATTGGTGAAGCAAACTTTGAAAGCAGAATGGAGATTCCTGGGAAAACTGGGAATGGATCCACCCTTTGAACCAGGTTTTGCCCTTCTCAGACTATTCCCTGAGGATCTTAAAAGAGCGTACTATAGGGATACTGCCACATCAATGATCATAGTGGCACAATTCAAAATAGGTAGACTGTGGAAACAAACTAGATGCCCTTCAATATATGAATGGATAAAGAAAATGTGGCATCTATACACAGTGGAGTATTATGCATCACTAAAAAATGACAAAATCATAGAATTTGTAGGGAAATGGATGGCATTAGAGCAGATTATGCTAAGAGAAGGTAGCCACTCTTTAAAAAACAAAAGTCAAATGTCTTCTTTGATATAAAGAGAGCAACTAAGAATAGAACAGGGAGAAAGAACTTGAGGAAAAGATTAACATTAATCAAAGACGAGAGAGGAAAGCAAAAGGGAGAGAGAATGGAAACCATATGGAAATGGTAGGAGACCCTCAATGTTACACAAAATTACATATAAGAGGTAGTGAGGGGAAAGGGGGGTGGAATAGGGAGAGAAGTGAAAAACAGCAGATGAGGTAGAGAGGGAAGATGGGAGGGGAGGGGAGGGAAGATAGTAGGGGATAGGAAATGTAGCACAATACAACAGTCACTTATATGACATTTTGTAAAAATATGAATGCGTAACCATTGTGATTCTGCAACTCGTATTTGGGGAAAATTGGGAGTTCATAACCCAATTGAGTCAAATGTATGAAAGATGATATACCATGAGCTTTGTAATGTTTTGAACAACCAATAAAAATAAATAAATAAAGGTTTAAAATTGAGTGGGAAGATATCAGCTAAAAAAGTGTTGAGATGCATTCATTTTGCTAAGCAGAAACTTTGTTTTGTTTAGTTGTATCTATCACAATTTTATTGTACCAGAAAACTGGTTTTAAAAATGCACATAATTGAGATTAAAGGTTAATCCACCTACCCTCCTGAGAAATTCATAGTATTTCCTATATTTTTCATATTTCATTTTTTAGTGAATATTTTGTCATGGACCAGTTCTAGTCTTAGGCTATTCTTCCAGAATACTAACTCAACTGACAAGTTGGTACAATGTGTTGGATTGTTCTTTTCATCTTTTATTTAATAGTTTCTAACTGATAATGTGTATTTTTTCTTATCTTTATTTGGACATACATACCCAACTGTATCTTTGCATTTTATGTTTTACTGGGAAAGAGACTCATCAAAAGCTCTGTATTATATGTATCAGTAATCAAACATTTAGAGATCGCAATTATTCTTAATTTTGCCTGAAAATATCTTTGTACCATTTTTCTTATAAAGATTTAGAATTATTAATACTGCCCCTACTGTAATAAGTAACTACTTACAAAAAGGATTAAACAATTGACTTTATATCAATTATGAATATGAAAATTACTAAAATAAGTATTTTTTAATTAACACACAATTGATAGAAATTGAAATCACAAGAAGGCCATTTGAAATGTCAGTGCATATGGTCCTTAAATAATAGGTTGTTCAAAAAAAATTTCTCTAATTCATAAGAGTTAATATGCCATATTACAACTTAATGTGATATAAAACCTTAAATTATCAGTATTGATAAATAAGAATGATACCTGTTAACTTAAACATGTTTATTTGATTTTCACTGTAATATGTTAATTCTGGAAGACTTGGAAATTAAGAAAGACTTGGTATATATTATTTCTAACAGGCTAATCAAAGTAATTTTAAATATATATGTATATATATATGTAATACATGTGAATGAATATAGATGCATATGTATAATAAATGTATTGTAATATATCTATCAGGTGATTATAATTTTTAAATTTTCTCAAGAAAAAAGAATGACTATAAAATCAGTTTTAAATGTAAATTTCATAGCATACTAGTGTTTGTAATGACATGAGAGAAAAATACATAAGGAGGGAAAGTGAAAAAGAATAGAGAGAAGGGGGAAAACGATTAAGAAAGTGAGTAATGAAGAGGGTGAGGAGTGTTTGATGATAAGATAAAGTGGAGGAGCTGGGTTTCTGGCTCAGTGTTAACATGCTTGTCTAGCATGTGTGAGGCACTGGGTTATATTCTCATCACCACATACAAATAAATAAAATGAAGGTCTATGAACAACTGAAAAAATAAAAAATGAAAAAGGAGAAATATTACCAAAATTCCAAGTTTTATGAATGTTAAATAAAAAACAATTATGTTACATAGCCTTATGCAATTTCTAGACTCCCCAAAATACTCATTAAATGTTAGATTATTAGTGCTATAACTGAAAATCTATTGCTCTTTCCTCTACGTTCTGTGGCATGCTAGTGCTAAAATAAAGTGTATTATGACACCAAAAAAAAATCAAATATTTCTACAGTAACTGACCCAGTTTAACATCAATGCATGAAGATTCCTATGGGATATAATGTGTATTTTGACGTTCATTTTCATTCAAAACTGGTACATTACTATTTCTCCAGTTTATGCACATGATAGGATGTATATTTCATCCACAATTTAGCAAATTTATACGCATTTGTTTTACTTTCCATCACTTCCTGCTTCAGAACACATGGATTACTCCATGTTTCTTGACTGCTCTTTTTAAGAGACTTCTTTATAAACACATTATTTTTGATTTCCATTATCAATTTTGAAGCAAAACTCACACAACCGTCATGATAAACCATAACCCTAATATTATCATTAGATATAAAACTGGTTGGAATGAATGATTGTATTTCAATATAAGATTTCTTGTATACTTTCAGATATCAATTTAATCCATTATGTAAAGTGGAACCAGTAATATTATTTATTCACAGTATGGTCTATTCATGCATTATCTCTATATTGATAGACACAGGGTACACCTCTGTGTACACCCAATAATAATTTGTATATCTTCAAAATATTGCTCCCAGAAATGGTGGAAGAAATACTCATGTCAACTGATTTATACATACATTTTTTCACAGTAGTATTCTGGACACAAAATGCAAAGGTCACACTTAGGATTCTCCCAAAAGCCTAAATGGAAAGTGAACATGGATTACTAAACTCATCCATGTCCAGGTTGCCTAATGCTCTCAAATGTCAATCACATTGGTGACTACATATGTGTTTCTTCTGAAGATTACATTTTCAATCTCAACCCTGTTGAGAATGTCTAAACCTATGACTCATTTTATAATTTGCCTGATTTCTTAATATATATTGATATCTGCTTTCCTACTATTTTCCCCAGTTCATCATTGTGACTGACTTTTCACATGTGCTGACATATATATTCAATCTCTACCCGACACCCTATTGCTAAAGAACTTTTGGTCCAAATCCTATACTCAATCTTCTTCCTAAACCTACCGACTATCTTCCTAATCCTAGCGACAAATCCTTTTTGACTGGATGTTCTCTTCGTTATTCAATCATCCAAGGTGCAAATTCCTGTTCCATTGTATATCGCTTTATCTGAGACATATGTGCAGTACATAAGTCAAAGCTAATTAAACCACTCAAGGGGCAAATGCCCTTCTGGGCTTCAAATCATACCTAGATTTCTTTTTCCATACTTATATTTCACCCACAAGTTAGCAAAATTATTTGCATTTTTGTCACTTTCAATTACTTCCTACTTCAGAACACATGCATTCCTCTATGTTTCTTGACTGGTCTTTTCATGAGACTTCTTTCCAAACACATTATTTTCCATTTCCATACTCACTTTTGAAGCAGAACTCACACACCTTTCATGATAAAATATAACCCTAATATTACCATTAGATGTATAACTCATTGGAATGAATGATTCTATATAAATATAAGATTTCTTATATATTTTTAAATACCAATTCTATCAATCCATTATTTAAAGTGGAATCAGTTATATTATTTATTCACAGTATTGTCAATTCATGCATTACTTCTATATTCATAGACACAGGGTACACCTCTGTGTACGCCCAATAATAATTTGTATATCTTCAAAATATTGCTCCCAGAAATGGTGGAAGAAATACTCATGTCAACTGATTTATACATACATTTTATCACAGTAGTATTCTGGACACAAAATGCAAAGGTCACACTTAGGATTCTCCCAAAAGCCTAAATGGAAAGTGAACATGGATTACTAAAATCATCCATGTCCAGGTTGCCTAATGCTCTCAAATGTCAATCTTATTGGTGACTACATATTTGTTTCTTCCTGAGATTATATATTGAAACTCAACCCTGTTGATAACGTCTAATCCTATCACTCACTTTGTACTTTGCCTGATTTCCTAATGTCTCTATTGATATCTGCTTTCCTACATATTTTCCGCATTTCATCATTGTGACTCATTCTTCACATGTGCTGACATTTACATTCACTCTCTAACCGAAACCCTATTGCTAAAGAACTTTTGGTCCAAATCCTATACTCACTCTTCTTCCTAAACCTACGGACTATATTCCTAATCCTACCGACTATCCCTTTTTGACTGGATGTTCTATTCTACATTCAATCATCCAAGTAACGGTCGGGCGAGCGTCGGAAGAAGAGACCACCAAGTGTCTATCTCATGTAACAGCAATGGGTTTATTGGGGGTCCAGCATGCTGATGCTCAGAGTTCACTTGAAAAGAGTAGAGAGCCCTGAGAACAGCTTAAGCAGATGTTATAAACTTTTCCTTGCGAGTGCAGGGAGGGAAGTTAATTGATGTGTCAGGGCGAGTGTTCAGTTTGCATGCAACCTGGTGGGGGAGTACATTCTGCAGTTTGGCAGTTGTGGACAGCACATTCTGGGAACAAGATTGGAAAAAATTTCTCAAGATTTCAACAGTGTTTTGTTAAGTGTACAGAAAAACAGGAAGTGACAACTACATATTTTATTAACCTTTCATTCGACACTTCTTTTTCTGGCTACTTTTAATCATAAATATGATCATTGGGTGGTGTCACATTCCATGTCTGCTAGTGGGGTATTACCATTAGTTTAACTTGTCCAATTTGAGCCTGGAGAAAATAAATTACATGGTTGAGCAAGCAGGGTTTTATAGTTAGCAATAATGTGAGGATTATTATTGGACCCGCCAGGGTTGATAAATGCGTAGTTAACCAGGGGGACTTTGTGAACCAAGATTCAAACCACCCTTTTTGGGCCTCTCTCTCTCGTTGACGCTCTTCAAGTCGTCATTTTAATTTACTCATAGATTTTTTTACAACTCCAGTATGGTTGGCATAAAAACAACATTCTTCCATCAATGCAAAACAAAGGCCCTCTTCTCTCATGAAGAGAAATTCCAATCCTCGACTGTTCTGTAAAACAACTTCAGAGAGATAGGTTAAAGATTCCTGCAATGCTGTGATGGAGGTTTCTAATATCTTTAAGTTTTGGCCTATTGCTGCTTCTATTTGGGTCATTTGTTTTGTCCCATGGACCAAGGCAGTGGTTCTTGTGCCCACCCCTGCAGCAACATGTATTCCTAATAGGATGGCGAAAGTGAGGGATATATGTTCCCAGTGGAACCAGGTTTTATGCCCCCCTATTTGATCTTCAAATGAACCTGTGTCATGATAGAGCACTCTGGGAAACATTTGCACAACTACACAATTAATCACATCTTTTGACCACTTCATGAAAACATAAACAATGTTTTAAGTATTTAGAATTATACTGTTGTAGGGATGGACAAGGCAAGGCACCTAAGATAGTACCAAAGACAGGAAAACAGTCCTATTTGTTTGCAACCATATTCAGAGGGCATTACTTCTCTTGTAATCAATTAAATCCCCGGAATCCCAAGTTTAGGTAGTTTCAGAATTTTGTACCCAACATATAAGGGAAGGGGCTCAGAAGTTCACAGTCTTAAGAAGTTCACAAGAAGCCATTTGTCTTCTTTTTTTTCCTCTGTTCTGGGAAAGTTAACCTTCCAAGGACACCTGGGTGAGGGAGAGCTTTATATTCCCTTTATTTTTCCCCCTGCCAACTGTTACCATGGAGCCCAGTTGGTAACTTCTTTATCTTACAAATGTAGCCATCTATGTGAAGCCTCAGCTCAAGGCCAAGGCCTTGTTCACATATTTTGTGAAAAATTAGTATGGGGGTGTCTAGCTTAGGATTGCAGATTTTTTTAGCCAGTGGCCAAGTAGAATAGGGCAACATGAAAAGTGGAATTTTATCTACTTAGAAATCTTTTATTGGGACTCTTTTGCTGAAATTCCTAAATTCAGCTATGTTGGAGATTTCTGGAGAAGGTCAGTTAAGACTTTTCTGTGGGCCTGGTACACAGGGGGAAGACGGGGAAGGCATGGCTGTGAGCAGTTCCATGGATCTGAGAATGAGGTAGGAGAAATGTAAAAGAATAATGGAAAAGGGGTTTTGGATTTTTCTAGGAACAAATCTTGAGCAGTACAACAGGTACAGCAGAGGGTAAGATGGGAGTTAGTATCCCAAAAAGCATTTGAGGGACTTTAAATACTTAGTAACATGTTTTCAGTGATGAAAAAGCAACTTTAAAGGCCATTTACATTGCATCTTGGATAAGGGTGTGAGGGCTCTTCTCAGCTGGTTTGGGCTTTGTGTTAGGTAGTAAGAGGACCTGGTGGGACCCAGTGCGGGCAATGACAGGAAAAGAGAGGAGTGAGTTGGTTGAGGTGTACCTCAGTACCTGCTACCTCAAGAAGGGGGCAACGGTCTTAGAACAGGCGGAGGTTTGGGTTTTTGATCTAGTAATTGGAGGGGAGAAATCAGGTTGCATAGGTGAGAGTAAGAGCAGAGAGTCTGGAGCAGAAGGCTGAGGGTGAGGATCTATTGGAGAAGCATAGTTCAGGATGTGAGCAAAAGAGGGAAAAGGCCTCCACATAGGGGAATCTCCTTTTACCCTTTTCAGCACTTGCAGAAGTTAAAAAGGTCACGCAGAATTTGAGGATCCAGAGACCCCTCTGGGGGCCATCAATTTTGGTTATCTAATTGGTAATATGGCCAATGTTGTGTACAGAATTTGATGAGGAGTTTGGGTTCCATCAAGCAGTCCCTGTATGCTCACATCCTCATGACTTACAGAAGAAGCCGGCTTTCCCCCAACACAGCCTTGACTGTTTGTGGCTTTGATAGTCCGCCGGGCAAACATAGTAATCTAGGCTAGCCAACCTGCATCTGGCTCGCGTGTCCCTACATCCATAATATTTGTTTCCATTATCTATGGTAGAGAAGGGATTTAATGGAATTTTAGTGGGATCCACTTCATCAGGGATATCCCAATGGAAAAGACCTATAGCCAGCTGACAAATGTTTCTGTGGAGAGATGGCAACCATGTCCCTAAGTGGGCTGTATGTGAGATAGACCATACTTCTTGTCCAGTAAGATTTGTGATCAGCCATCGCTGCTGAATGGGCTGATGAGGGTTAGGACTACTGGTGGTCAAGGGGAGAGTCTATTGCCTTATCCACATGGCAAATACACAATTTGAAAGCGTTACCAGTCTTTTACAGTTTCCAGCCAGAGTCTGGACAGGGCACAGGCTTGAGATGAGAGGTATGGATCCAGGAAGTGATTCTGTCTACCTTTACTGCTGTAGGTGTTATAAGTAGCACCTGCTATGGTCCCTTCCAGCAGGGTTCCAGGGATGACACCTGATGTCGTCTAATGTAGACAAAGTCTCTTTCTTGATATCGATGTTGATTCCCCTCGTCACCGGGTTGGTAGGCAGTGTCCATCTGTCTTCACAGGTATCTATGTGGCTCTGGCTGAAAGACAATATCTCTAACTTTTTAAATTAGTGGGAAGTAGAAAGATCCTTCTAGGGTCCATCCAAATCCAAAGGTGAGCCATTCTGAGGCACAGAGAGTCTGCCAGGTCCAGCATTTTACTGAAAAAGAAAGATTCTGATCCCTAAAGCAAACTTTGTTGCAGTGAACAAGGGTCAGAGACAGAGGCATTGAAGTGCTCTGTCCCATAATGAAAGATACACAAACAGTAAAAGCAACAACACATGACACAGACAAGACAAGACAATAAAGACAGGATATGGAAGTCCAACACTGAGACCAGGACTGAGTAGTTGGCAAAACCCGATGGGTTGGCAATACCGAATCTGAAACAAAATATCACTGAGTGATGGAGACTATTGTTCCTCGATTTTCTGAGTCCTCTATGACGTCCCCCAGGGACTTGGCCTGTGGCTCTGTGACATGACTGTCAGCCACCATCGGAGAGAGCTCACGCTCTTCATCGACATCCATTTTGCCAATCCCTGACCTGAAACCTGAAACCAGAAAGAGGCACCTTACTTACCCCGAGAGGAGTTCGTTGGGGTCGCTTGTCCACGGCGACAATCGGGTGAAGAGACCACCAAGAGACTGTCTCATGCAAAGCAAAGGGTTTATTGGGGGTCCAGCATGCTGGGGCTCAGAGCTCACTTGAATAGAGCAGAGAGCCTTGAGAACAGCTTAAGCAGAGCTTATATATTTTCCTAGGAGAGGGCAGGGGGGGAAGTTTATTGATGGGTCCGGGCGAGTGAGCGGTTTGTGTGCAACCAGTTGAGGGAGTACATTCTGCAGTTTGGCAGTTTTGGACAGCACATTCTGGGAATAAGACTATCAGAAAGTTCTCAAGATTTCAACAGTGTTTTGTTAAGCATACTGAAAAACAGAAAGTGACAAGTACTTATTTTATTAACCTTTCACTGCGAACTATACTTTTCCAGAATTCCTAATGTTTCTATTGTGTTTGTTAAAGTTCATTTTTATTCAAACCTGGTACGTAATTATTTCTTCAGTTTATGGACATCATTAGATATATCCATTCATTCACAAGTTCACAAATTTATAAACATTTGGTTCACTTTCAATCACTTCCTCCTTTGGAAGACATATATTCCTCCATGTTTCTTGACTGGTCTTTTTACTAAACTTCTTTCTAAACATATTATTTTCGATTCCATAATCATTTTTGAAGCAAAACTCACACACTATTCATGATAAATGATAACCCTAACATTACCATTAGATATATAACTGGTTGGAATGAATGTATGTATATCAATATAAGATTTCCTATATATTTTCAGATATCAATACAATCCATTATTTAAATTTGGAACCAGTTATATAATTTATTCACAGTAGGGTCTATTAATGCATCATCTCTATATTCATCAAAACAGGGTAAACCTATTAGTATCCCCAGTACTAATTTATAAGTTTTCAAAATATTGCTCACAGAAATGGTGGAAGAAATACTCAAGTCACCTTAGCTACATATACATATTATCACAGTAATATACTGGACACAAAATGCAAAGGTCACACAGAACATAATTTAAGCTATGTATCCCAATCAAGGGCCCAAAGTCCTTCTGGGCTTCAAATATTACCTAGATTTCTGTTTTCATACTTATATTTCACCTCCATATTCTTATAAATATCGCAGGTTCCCAATATCATTATTCATCCAGCAAAATGATTCATAACCCAAATCGAACATGCTATTAACCCTAACCATTCTGTAAACTGAGATTGTTCACTCAATCTCACTTTACAGAAGAGCAGGGACAAAGTTAGTATTACAATACAGGAAGTTAGGAGATCTTTCACCTGCTGAGTACCTCAAAATCCATGCAGAAATGATCCCTGGAGAAGACGTAGGCAGCTATGAAGGACCTGAAACAGCAAAAGTCATCTTCCTTTGCAAACCACCCGATCAGGATGAAAGGATGTGTCTCAATCAGCCTATCTCTTCTTAATGTAGGGATGATGTATGAAACCAGGCATGTGTGGAGAGCTGTTCCCAGGTGCCTATGTTTCTATACCATTCTAACTTGTGAAAGTGTCACAGGAAATAGAGGCTGCCTCCTTTTCCTGAGACACTAGGAAGCAACTGTTACGACAAAGTGGTGGCCAAGACAGTGGCCTCATTCATTTTCTGAAGGAAGTGACCTCACCTCACTTCCTTGGTGATGGAAATCTCTGAATTTTGTGATCCAAGAAGCCAGGCACCCAGAGCCAGTCCCAGTCCCAGTCCAAGTGGGCTCACTTGTTTGGATTTACCAAGAGGCTAGATAAATACCAAGAAATTTTTGAAATTCCCATGACCAGATGGTATTGGAGAACATTTGGATGCACTATTACTGATCATGAGTGTACCAGACAGTGCCTTGATTGACTGGGATTTATGACAATGGTGTAGAACAGAGATGCTATTAAGTTGGACCCTCCTGAGTAGTGAGCCCTGAGCTGTGGTGTGCAGGTGTGTGATGAATCATCTGTGGTTGCGCCATGTGGATTTGCCATTGATTTCCAAATGGCTTGTCACTGACATGGTGCAGTGACCAGACACTTATATGTAAAGGTGTCTTGTTAAATTGATAGTTTTCAGGGCAATGTGCAGAATCAGGTTGCTATAGACAAGGGGGCAAGCTATGTGGGAATGAAGCCTGGTTGGTGCATTCTCTTGTAGACCCTGAAAAACCACAAGTGACAAAACTCCCTCCAGCACTGTGTTCCAGTTGAACCCCTTGTATTTCGTGAGGCAAATACCAAACTCCCAGTGCTGCAGCAGGAAACACCACGAAAAGTGGAGGATGAACAAAAGGCTTCACAATCCACACGGGGAGACACTTAGACCCCAGTGGCCACAGTTTACATACAAAGAGAGAATTCAGCACTGCTGCCTCATGTGCATTGGAAAGCAAGAAAGAATGTCCTCCAGGTCACATAGATGCAGACCCAGCTTTGATGATCTCACTACAAAGGAAGCTAAAGCTACTGACAACAACATATATTTCAAGTGCCCATCCTCAGAGGAAGTTTCTCTAGAAGTCTTTAGGCCAGCACACCTCCATATTTGTGGAGTGTTTACCCTGTACCTTACTTTGGGATACTCCTCTACCACCTCCAAGTTTGTGACCTCCTAAATATTTTCCATTCCAGATATGTATTTACAGATTTTCTAACTCTTCTCCTCTAATTGTTTCTTATTTGGGGAGATGGTAACGTCAAGGCATTGTTCTGGATGAAAGTGGGAAGATTTTTGTGTAGCACATATTTGTATACACATTGGATTCATTTTCCAATTTTCCTTTCCAAAAACTGAATCCCTGACACTAACACGTACCCTACAAAACTCTGACTACTAATCCTAATATGATGGAGAAAAATGACCCAAACCGAATAGAAAAACAAGCAGTTCTGAAGAGGCATGGTGTATAGTCCGACTTGCCTTTTGCATGATAAAGTGTAGGTGTTATAAACCTAGTCAATTTTTAATTGAAATAGTTCTCCATGTGTTTTTTTCCTTTGATATTTATTGTTTGTTCTTCAAAACATTACATAGTTCTTGACATGTCATATTTCACACTTTGATTCAAGTAGGTTATGACCTTCCATTTTTCCCCGTATACAGATTGCAGCATCCCATCAGTTACACATCCACTGTTTTGCATATTGCTATACTAGTGTCTGTTGTATTCTGCTGCCTTTCCTGTCCTCTACTATCTCCCATCCCCTCCCCTCCAATCCTCTCAATGTACCCCATCTGCTGTAATTCATTTCTTCCCCTTGTTTTCGTCCCCTTTCCGCTCACTTCATTTTGTATTTAATTTTGTATAACCATGAGGGTTTCCTTCCATTTCCATGCAATTTTGCTTCTCTTTCCTTTTCCCTCCCACCTCTCACCCCTGTTTAATGTTAATCATCTTCTCATGCTCTTCCTTCCAACTCTGTTCTCAGTTACTCTCCTTATATCAAAGAAAACATTTGGCATTTGTTTTTTAGTGATTGGCTATCTTCACGTAGCATAATACGTTCTAATGCCATCCATTTCTCTGCAAATTGTATGATTTTGTCATTTTTTAATGCAGAGTAATACTCCATTGTGTATAAATGCCACATTTTTTTAATCCATTCATCTATTGAAGGGCATCTAGGTTGGTTCCACAGTCTTCCTATTGTGAATTGTGCTGCTATGAACATAGATTTATCAGTGTCCCTGTAGCATGCTCTTTTTGGGTCTATAGGGATTAGACCGAGAAGGGGAATTGCTGGGTCAAATGGTGGTTCCATTCCCAGCTTTCCAAGAAATCTCCATAATGCTTTCCAAATTGGCTGCGCCAATTTGCAGTCCCACCAGCAATGTACAGGTGTACCCTTTTCCCCACATCCTCGCCAGAACTTGTTGTCGTTTGACTTCATAAAGGCTGCTAAGCTTACTGCAGTGAAATGGTATCTTAGGGTGGGTTTGTTTTGCATTTCTGTGAATGCTCGAGATGGTGAGAATTTTTTGATGTACTTATTGATTGATTGTATGTCCTCCTCTGAGAAGTGTCTGTTCAGGTCCTTGGCCCATTTGTTGATTGAGTAATTCATTTTCTTATTGTTAATTTTTTTGATTTCTTTGTATAACTCTGGATATTAGGGCTCTATCTGAAGTGTGAGGAGTCAAGATTTGTTCCCAGGGTGTAGGCTCCCTTTTTACCTCTCTTATTGTTTCTTTTTCTGAGAAAAATCTATTTAGTTTGAGTAAGTCCAGTTTGTAGATTCTAGTTATTAACTCTTATGCTATGGGTGTCCTATTGAGGAATTTGGAGCCCGACCCCACAGTATGTAGATCATAGCCAAAGTTTTCTTCCATCAGATGCCGTGTCTCTGATTTGATATCAAGCTCCTTGATCCATTTTGAGTTAACTTTTGTGCATGGAGAGAGAAAGGGATTCAGTTTCATTAGTTACATATGGAATTCCAGTTTTTCCAGCACCATTTTTTAAAGATGCTATCCTTCCTTCATTTCATGCTATTAGCTCCTTTATCTAATATAAGATAGCTGTAATTTTGTGGATTGATTTCTGTGTCCTCTATTATGTACCATTGGTCCACCCACCTGGTTTGGTACCAGTACCATGCTCTTTTTGTTACTATTGCTCTGTAGTATAATTTGAGGACTTGTATCGCTATACCGCCTGATTCACACTTTCTGCTTAGAGTTGTCTTTGATATACTGGGTTTTGTATTTTTCCATATGAATTTCATAATTGTTTTATCTATTTCTACAAGAAATGCCCTTGGGATTTTGATTGGCATTGCATTAAACCTATAGAGAACTTTTGGTAATATCGCCATTTTGATGATGTTAATTCTGCCTATCCATGAACAGGGTATATTTTTCCATCTTGTAAGATCTTCTTCTATTTCTCTCTTTATTGTTCTGTAGTTTCCATTGTGTAAGTCTTTCACATCTTTTGTTACATTGATTCCCAAGTATTTTATTTTTATTTTGAGGATATTCTGAATGGAGTGGTAGTCCTCATTTCCATTTCAGAGGATTTGTTGCTGATATACAGGAATGCCTTTGATTTAAGATTGTTGATTTTATATCATGCCACTTTGCTGAATTCATTTACTAACTCTAATAGTTTCTTTGTAGACCCTTTTGGGTCTGCTTGGTATAGAGTCATGTCATCTGCAAATAGTGATTATTTAAGTTCTTCTTTTCCTAATTTTATGCCTTTAATTTCTTTCATTTGTCTAATTTCTCTGGCCAGTGTTTCGAGAACTATGTTGAACAGAAGTCGTGAGAGAAGGCATCCCTGTCTTGTTCCAGATTTTAGAGGGAATGCTTTCAATTTTTTCACAATTCAGAATGATACTAGCCTGAGGCTTAGCATAGATTGCTTTTACAATATTGAGGTATGTTCCTGTTATCCCTAGTTTTTCTAGAGTTTTGAACATAAAGGGATGCTGTACTTTGTTGAATACTTTTTCTGCATCTATTGGGGTGATCATATGGTTCTTATTTTTAAGTCTATTGATGTGGTGAATAACATTTATTGATTTCCGTATATTGAACCAGCCTTGTATCCCAGGGATGAATCCTACTTGATCATGTTGCACAATTTTTTAAATATGTTTTTGTATCTGATTCGCCAGAATTTTATTGAGGATTTTTGCATCTAGGTTCATTAGAGATATTGGTCTGTAGATTTGTTTCTTTGAAGTGTCTTTGTCTGTTTTATGAATCAGGGTGATATTGGCCTCCTAAAATGAATTTGGAAGTTCTCTCTCTTTTTCTATTTCCTGAAATATCTTGAAAAGTACTGGTATTAGTTCCTCTTTAAAGGTTTTGAAAAACTCTGCTGTATACCCATTCGGTCCTGTTCTTTTCTTAGTTGGTAGTCATTGGATGGTTTCTTCTATTTCCTCAATTAATATTGGTCTGCTTAGGTTGTCTATATCCTCCTTACTCAATCTGGGCAGATCATATGACTTAAGAAATTTATCAATGCCTTCACTATCTTCTAATTTATTGGTGTATAAGGATTCAAAATAATTTCTGATTATCTTCTGTATTTCAGAAGTGTGTGTTGTGATATTGCCATTTTCATCCAGTATGATAGTAATTTGAGTTCTCTCTCTTCTTCTCTTTGTTAACATGGCTAAGAGTCTGTCAATTTTATTTATTTTTCAACTTTTAGTATTGTCAAATTTTTCAATTGATTCTTTTGTTTTGATTTTATTAATTTCAGCTCTGATTTTAATTATTTCTTGCCTTCTACTTCTTTTGCTGTTGTTTTGCTCTTTTTTTTCTAGGATTTTGAAATGAACTATGAGATCATTTATTTGTTGTTTTTTTTCTTTTTTTAAGGAAAGAACTCCAAGCAATGAATTTTCCTCTTAGAACTGCTTTCAATGTGTCCCATAGATTCTGATATGTTCCGTCTGTCTTTTTCATTTATCTCTAAGAATTTTTTATTTTCCTTTTTGATGTCTTCTATAACCCATTGATCATTCAGTACGTATTGTTCATTCTCCAAGTGATGCATGAAGTTTCCTTCCTTCTTTTATTGTTGATTTTTCAGTTTCATTCCATTATGATCAGATAAGATGCCTGGTATTATCTATACTCCTTTATATTGTCTAAGAGTTGCCATGTGACATAATATATGATCTATTTTTGAGAGGTATCCATGTGCTGCTGAGAAAAAAGTGTAACTGCTTGATGTTGGGTGGTATATTCTATATATGTCTATTAAGTCTATGTTATTAATTGTGTTATTCAGTTCAATAGTTTCCTTATTCAACTTTTGTTTGGAAGATCTGTCCAGTAGTGAGAGAGGTGTGTTGAAGTCTCCCATGATTATTGTATTGTGGTCTATCATACTCTTGAACTTGAGAAGAGTTTTTTTGATGAACATAGCTGAACCATTGTTTGGGGCATATATATTTATGATTGTTATGTCTTGTTGGTGTATGGTTCCCTTGAGCAGTATGTAGTGTCCCTCTTTATCCCTTTTGCTTAACTTTGGCTTGACATCTATTTTATTTGATCTGAGTATGGACACTCCTGCTTGTTTCCAAAGTCCATATGAGTGATATGATTTCTCCCAACCTTTCAACTTCAGTCTATGTTTCTCTTTTCCTATCAAATGCGTCTCCTGCAGGCAGAAAATTGTTGGGTCTTCTTTCGTGATCCATTCTACTAGCCTGTGTCTCTTAATTGGTGAGTTTAAGCCATTAACATTTAGGGTTACTATTGAGATATGGGTTGTTATTCCAGCCATATTTGTTTATTTATGTTACTAACCATGTTTTTTTTTTCCTCTTTGATTATTTTCCCCCCTTTACTGTACTACCTCCCACTGTTGGTTTTCATTGTTATTTTCCATTTCGTCTTCCTATAATGTTTTGCCAAGGATCTTTTGAAGAAAGGGTTTTCTAGCTGCAAATTCTTTTAACTTTTGTTTATCATGGAAGGTTTTAATTTTATCTTCCATCCTGAAGCTTAAATTCGCTGGATACACAATTCTTGGTTGGAACCCAATTTCTTTCAGTGTTTGAAAAATGTTATTCCAGGATCTTCTAGCTTTCAGAGTCTGTGTTGAAAGATCAGCTGTTATCCTGATTGGTTTACCCCTAAATGTAATCTGCTTCCTTTCTCTTGTAGCTTTTAAAATTCTCTCTTTATTCTGTATGTTTGGCATCTTCATTATAATATGTCTAGGTCTTTATCTCTTATGATTTTGCACATTCGGCATCCTGTAGGCTTCTATGATTTGGGATTCTGTCTCATTCTTCATGTCTGGGAAGGTTTCTCATATTATTTCATTGAATAGATTGCTCATTCCTTTGTTTTGCACCTGTATACCTTCCTGTATCCCAATTACTCTTAAGTTTGGTCTCTTCATGTTATCCCATATTTCTTGGATTTTCTGCTCATGGTTTCTTAACAGTCTTGCTGAGCTGTCTATGTTCTTTTCAAGTTGAAATAATTTGTCTTCATTGTCTGATGTTCTATCTTCTACGTAATCTACTCTGCTGGTAGTATTCTCAATTGAGTTTTTAAGTTGGTTTATTGCTTCCTGCATTTCTATGATTTCTGTTTGTTTTTTTTTTTTATAACCTCTATCTCCCTGTATAGTTGATCTTTTGCTTCTTGGATTTGTTTATGTAATTTATTGTTGAAGTGATCTTTCATTGTCTGATTTTGCTGTCTAATGTCTCCCTGTTGACTCAGATCATCGGAAGCAAGTATATCCTAAATTCTTTATCTGACATTCCATCTGCTGCAGATATTACCTCTTCTAATGTTGAGTTGACCTGCATTTCTTGTGGTCCTTTCTTTCCTTGTCTTTTCCTACTGTTCGCGTTTTTTTCTGTTTGGTGGAACTTTTGTGTTATTGAATTTTACCCCTAAATGTTTATATTGCTATTGTATTCATGAAAAGTCTCCCTCACAGGTGTGGGCGGTGGCTCTGCCCCTCCTCCAATTGGGGCAATGTGCCTACCACACCAGCAGCCCTCTGGACCTGTTCTGCCGGTCGGTAGCCTGTCCGCCTACCTTGCAGGAGCGGGCAGTTGCTCTACCCCTCTTCGGGCGCTTCTCCTGTTCAGCCAGTGGGTCACAGGTCCACCTACCTTGCAGGCGCAGGTGTCGGCTCTGCCCCTCCGCGTGCCGCTGGGCCTCTTCTGTCTGTGGATTGCAGGGCTGTCTACATTGCAGGCGCGAGTGGCAGCTCTGCCCCTCCCTAAACCAGGGCGATATATCTACCAGGCTGGTAGGTTGCTGGGTCTGTTCTGCCAGAGGGTGAGAGGTCCACCTGCTTTCCAGGCACGGGCAGTGGCTCGGCCCCTCCCCAAACCTGGTTATGTGTCTAGCACCGTGGCGGGGCCTAGCGCCTGGTCTGTCGGTGTTCGCAGGTCTGCCTACTTCGCAGGCGCGGGGGCCGGCTCTGCCCTTCTGAAGGCAGCTGGGCCTCTTCTGCCAGTGGGTCACAGGTTCACCTATCTAGAAGTTGCAAGGGGTGTCTCTGCCCCTCCTCGGGTTGCTGGGCCTGTTGTCCCTGTGGGTCGCATGTCCGCGTTCCTTGCAGGTGCGCAGCGGCTCTGCCCAACCCCCAACCAGGGCGATGTGTTTTGTACGATTGCGGGCCGCTAGGCCTGTTCTACCGGTGGCTCGCAGGTCCGCCTATCTTACAGGCGCGGTTGGCGGCTCTGCCCCTCCCTTCTCCATGTGTTTTTAAAGTTAACAAATATGAGAATTCCTGTCTCCATTTCTCTGTACCCTATTCAGCACATGTATTTTTATATGCACATATAGAATCCTACCTGGTATCACACGTAGATACTTGTGAGGTTGCTGACTTGGCAAATACAAATTGTGAGAAGAGATCACTCCTCCTAAATGCTGTTGGAACTTACAAAACAAACTATGGGTGAGCTTCCTAGTTGAACAACATTATGCTTAAATTGATGTTCAGAAAAGTGAAGATTTTTGGATTTGTGGATGATATATATTTCATGATGTATTTCGATTGGCATTTATATTGCTACATTTTAATGTATATGTGTGTGTGTGTGTGTGTGTGTGTGCATATATATATGTATAAACTCTCCAGATTTTTCAAAATATGAAATGTATGTGTCTTATTATATACTCCCTAAATTCATTGATGTTAATGAATGTGGATTTTTATTAAACTTTTCATAAGAATATTCTCTGGAATATTAATCCACCTGAAATATATATTTGTTTCCTAGTACTGAAAGCTAACTTCAGTGAATGGTGCATACAAATCCTAATATTGCTACAGTAAATGACTCAGTTTAACATCAATGCAAGTAGATTCCTATGGGACATGATATGTACTTTGACGTTCATTTTTATTCAAAACTGGTACATTAATATTTCTTCAGTTTTTGCACATAATAGAATACATTTTTCATTCACAAATTCACAAATTCATAGGATTTTTTTTCACTTTCAATTGCTTCCTGCTTCAGAACATATGTATTCCCCCAGGTTTCTTGACTGTTGTTTTAATGAGACTTCTTTCCAAGCACATTATTTTTGATTTCCATAATCATTTTAGAAGCAAAACTCACAGACACTTCATGATAAACCATAACACTAATATTACCATTAGATGTATAACTGGTACGAATGATTGTATGAATATCAATATAAGTTTTCCAGTATATATCCAGATATCAATTCAATCCATTATTTAAATTTGGAACCAGTTATATTATTTATTCACAGTATGGTCTATTCATGCATTATCTCTATATTCGTATAACACAGCCTATACCTATTTGTACCCACAATACTAAATTATATGTCTTCACAATATTCCTCCCAGAAATGGTGGAAGAAATACTCATGTCATCTGATCTATATATACATTAATCACAGTAATATTGTGGAAACAAAAAGCAAGGTCACACTTATGATTGTACCAAATCCTAAATGGAAAGTGAGCATGGATTAAAAAAAAAAATCCATATCCAGGTTGCCTAATGCTCTCAAAGTGAATCCTATTGGTGACTACATATTTGTTTCTTCCTGAAATTACATATTCAACTTCAACCCTGTTGAAAATTTCTAATCCTATCACTCACTTTATACTTGTCCTGATTTCCTAATGTCTCTATTGATATCTGATTTCCTGTATTTTTTCCCCAGTTTATCACTGTGACTGACTCTTCACATGTGCTGACATTTACTTTCAGTCTCTACCCAAAACCCTATTGCTAAAGATCTTTTGGTCCAAATTCTATACACACTCTTCATTCTAAACCTACCGAATATCTTCCTAATCCACCAACTATCCCTTTTGGACCAGATGTTCTCTTCGACATTCAATCATCCAAAAGACAAGATCCTATGCCACTGTATATCAATTTATCTGAGACACCTGTGCAGAACATAATTGAAAGCTAAGAATCCCAATCATGGGGCCAATTCCCTTCTGTCCTTCAAAAATTACCTAGATTTCTTTTTTCATACTTATATTTCACCTATATATTCTTGAAAATATCGCAAAATCCCAATACCATTATTCATCCCAGAGAATGATTCCTAACCAAAATGGAACCTGTTATTAACCTTAACCATACAATGTTCCCTCAATCTAACTTTACAGAAGAGGAGGGACAGAATTGGTCTTCCAATACAGGAATGTAGGGGATCTTCCACCTCTGAGAACCTCAAAGTTCCATGCAGAAATGATCCCTGGAGAAGATTTAGGCAGCTATGAAGGACCTGAGAGAGCAAAAGTCATCTTCCATGGCAAACAACCCGGTCAGGATGAAGGGATGTGTCAGAATCAGCCTCACTCTTCTTAATGTAGAGAAGATGGACCAAACCAGGCCAGTGTGGACAGCTGTTCCCGGCTGCCTATGGTTGATATACAATTCTCAGTTGTGAAAGTATCACAGGAAATAGGGGCAGCCTCCATCTCATGGGAACCTTGGAAGCAAATTTTAGGACAAAGTGGTTTCCAAAGCAGTGACCTCATTCAGTTCACAAAGGAGGTGACCTTCCTCACTTCCTTGGTGATAGAACTCTCTGAACTTGGGATCCAGGAAGCCAGGCAACCAGAGGCAGTCCCAGTACCATTCCCAGTGGGCTCACTTATTTGGATTTACAAAGAACAGAGTCAGTCTTTCTTGGTACCTACTGATGTGAGAATGGCCAAATTTCAGGAGAGCTCAGAAGAGGGGCCTTTCCTGAGAAAGCAGGTAGTTGCTCACAGCTGGCTCCTGACCACTTCGCAGATTTGGCCAAGGAGACCAGATCTGAGACAGGACAGGACATTTCAGGGAACATAATAAGGCCCACAAGTCAGAGGACACTCCGGATTGTCACAGACCTCTTTGGGGGAAGGAGGTGCCTTTGTGGGTGTGAGTGTGAGTTTGTGGTTTTGTCTCATGTTCTAAGAATAGGTAAAAAAGGTGGTTTGTTTGGTTTGGAGTGGACTGTTCCTAGTAAGTCGTTTCACAAAGTGAGTGTTTCTATGTCTGTGTATCCCACTGTGTCTGTGGTTGTCGACATTTGAAAAGAGAATTCATCAATGGATGTGTCCTGTTTAGTAGAATCCTTCCCAGCATTCATCCTGCCCAATTGATGAATGGACTGTGGCTTCCCTTATGGATGGAAAACACCTACTAATTTCCTAAGTTCCTGTTTTCTTCCTAAATCTGGCCACTCTCCAGAATAGGCTCATGGTTTTGTGTCCAAGATATGTACCACCTCCAAGCTCTGTGACAAGGCCATGTAGTGGATAGCTAAAGGGAATGGCTAGCATCTCAAAAAACTCAGATATCTGTGTGACCATTAAAGCCTCAGTGGAGAAACTCTGCTTTGGGCCTTTTGCTAACCAATTCTTCTCTTCCCCTGAATGTGAGGAAGGTCTTGGCCTCAGGACACAGTTTGTGAAGCCTGAAGAAAACAGTTTTAAAATGGAATTAAATGGGCATCACCTGTGGCTCTTTGTTAATTGCTTTGGAAATGGATGTGTCTGAATCAGTGTCTTGGCCCTGTGTTAGGCTGTGGCTTAGGTTCTCAGCACCTGATGGATCTAAAGAATGATCCCATGTGTGCATCCAAAACCAAAATGGGAAAAAGATCAGTCATTGTTGATGAAGTCTCTCGCCTTCCTCTGTTAGGTTCCTTACCACCATCAAGTGAGAATAGGGATCCTTTGAATCAAACGAGTTCTTCAAAGCCCTGCAAAGGCAATTGCATACATGCTTGTGTTTTCTCATGACTCCACATCACATAAAAAATCTATACCGACAGTCAGTGGGCCTCAAATTGGAGAAGCAGAGCAGTATTACTGGAAGGCATATTTGATCCCTCCTGGTTCACAGGAAGGGTGTACAATCCACCCTGACTTTAGGAAAATGATGGGCAAGCGAGCTTATTTGGACACTGTGTTGGGCTGCGCCCCTCATGGAAACATCCAGCCAGAGATTATGAGGAGTGTCTATATGGAAGAAGATGAGGGCCATGTGGGAGTGTTTTGGTTTTAACTGTGGTTATTTGTGTGGCAGTTGGAAGCGATGACTGGGTCCACCTGGGCTTGAACTCTGGTGTGATACCCCAGAAAGACTGAGTCCTGGAACTGACCTCAGAGAAGTATTGCCATGAATTGTGTTGGGATATTAGGAGGCCACACATGGGAGTCGCCATTGGAAACAGAGATCTATTCCCAGGGTGGCTTTCCACAGAGCACTGGGAATCTCAGCCAGGGTATCACATAATTTTATTCTGAAACACTTGGCAGCCATAGTTGAGAGTCAAAACACAAATGCACTTAACATTGTAGACTTCAATGGTCCTGGCTTCATGTGGCATTTTGGCCACTTTTTTAGAAGCCTTAGCAGTTAGAGTTCTCCAGAGCTTTCATTGAAATGAGCTTCTTCACCATTTAATGATTACTGAATTAAATGAAACACTCAGTGACTCCAACTTCAACCTTGAAAGATGGGCTCGATAAATACCATTAAATTTTTGAAATTCCCATATCTAGGAGGCAGTGGAGAACCATTGGATATCCTGTTGGTGATCATGAGTGTACCAGACAGTGCCTTGATTGGCTGGGTTTCACGAAAATGGTGTAGAACAGAGATGCCAGTAAGTTGGAGCCTGCTGAATAGTGGACCTAGAGCAAAGGTGGGCATGTGTGAGATAAAACATCTGTGGTGCTTCTATCTGGATTTGCCAATGGCTTCCAAATGCCTTGTGACTGACATGGTGTATCCAGCAGACCATTATATGTAAATGATTCTTGTTATATGGATAAGTTTCAGGGCAATGTTCAGAATCAGGTTGCTATGGTCAAGGTGGCAAGCTATGTTGGAAAGAAGCCTGGTTTGTGCATTCTCCTGCAGACCCTGTTCCACCACACGTGACAGAACTCCCTCCAGCACTGTGTCCCAGTTAAATTCCTTGTATTTCGTGAAGCAAATACTGAACTCCCAGTGCAGCAGCAAAAAACATCACAAAAATTGGAGGATGATCAAATGGCTTCAGAGTCCACACGAGGAGACACTGAGCCCCAAGTGGCCACAGTTGACCCAGAAAGAGAGAATTCATCAATGCTGCCTCATTTTCATTGGTAAATAAGAAAGCATCTACTCCAGGTCACATAGATGCAGACCCAGCTATTATGGTCTCACTACAAACGAAGCTAAAGCTCCTGACAACAACATATATTTCAAGAGCCCAACATCTGAGGCAGTTTTTCCAGAAGTCATTAGGATAGCAGAGCTCCATGTTTGTGGAGTGTTTACATTGTCCCTTACTTTTGGAAACTCCCCTTCTACCTGCAAGGTTGTGAACTCCTGAGCATATTCAATTCCAGATATGTACTCACAGATTTTCTTACTCATCTTCTCTACATGTGTTACTTGGGACGAAGTTAAGGTCAAGGCATTGTTCTGGATGAGAGTCGGAAGATTTTTGTGTAGCACATATTTGCATACACATTGGATTCATTTTCCAATTTTCCTTTCGAAATTCTGAATCCCTGACACTAACCCATACCCTACAAGACTCTGACAACTAATCCTAACTTGATGGAGAAAAGTAACCCAAACAGAATAGAAATACAAACACATCAGAGGAGCCATGGTGTACCGTTGGAATTGCCTTTTCCATTATATAGGGTAGGAGTTATAAATCTAGTCAATTATTTTGTTGAAAGAGTTGTCCATGTATTTTTAAACTTATCAAATATGTGAATTCCTGTCTCCCCCATTTCTCTGTATCCTATTCAGCACATATATTTTTATATGCACATATAGAATTGTACCTTGTATCACACATATATTCTTCTGAGGTGGCTGACTTGGCAGATACAAATTGTGAGAAAAGTTCAGTCCTCCTAAACGCTGTTGGAACTGAAAATTCAACCTATGGGTGAGCTTTCTAGTTGAACAACATTATACATAAATCCATGTTCAGTAAAGTGAATACTTTTGAATACGTGGATGATATATATATCATGATGAATTTCGATTGGCATATATATTGCTAGTTTTTAATGTCTGTGTGTGTTTGTGTGTGTGTGTGTGTGTGTAGATATAGATATAGATATAGATATAGATATACACTGTCAAGATTTTTCAAAATATGAAATATATGTATATTTTGGCCACTCTTTGGGAAGCCTTACCTGTGAGAGTTCTCTAGAGCTTTCATTGAAATGAGGTTCCTCAACATTTAATGGTTCCTGAATGAATTGAAACCCACAGTGCCTCCAACTTCATCCTTGAAAAATTGCTCCATAAATACCTTGAAATTCCCCTGACCAGGTGGCACTGGAGAACCTTTGGATGTATTGTTGCTGATCATGAGTGTACCAGACAGTGCCTTGACTGACTGGGTTTCACGAAAATTGTGTAGAACAGAGATGTAAGTAAGTTGGAGAGTGCTGAGAAGTGGGCCCAGAGCTGTGGTGTGCAGGTGTATAATAAAATATCTGTGGTGGGGCCATGTGAGTCTGCCATTAACTTCTAAATGGCTTGTGGCTTACATGGTGCAGCTAGCAGACCCTTATATGTAAAGGCATCTTGTTATAAGGAAAGGTTTCAGGACAATGTTCAGAATCAGTTTGCTATGGACAATGTTGCAAGTTATGTGTGATAGAAGCCTGGTTGGTGAATTCTCCTGTAGACCCTGACCCTCCACACGTGACAGAACTCGCTCCAGCACTGTGTCCCAGTTGAACTCCTTGTATTTCATAAAGGAAATACCAAAAGCCCAGTGCAGCAGCAAGAAACACCACGAAAATTGAAGGATGACCAATTGGCTTCACAGTCAAGACGGGGAGACACTTAGCCCTCCGTGGCCACAGTTTACCTTCAAAGGTAGGATTGAGCACTGCTGCCTCATGTTCTTTGGAAAATAAGAAACCTTGTCCTCCAGGTCAGATAAATGAAGACCCATCTTTGATGGTATCACTACAAAGGAAGCTAAAGCTCCTGAAAAGAAAATATATTTCAAGTGCCCAACCTCAGAGGCAGTTTCTCAAGAAGTCTTTAGGCCAGCAGAGTTCCATGATTGTGGACTGTTTATCCTGTCCCTTAATTTTGAAAACTCCTCTAAAATGTCCAAGCTTGTGAACTCCTGAGCATTTTCCATTCCAGCTATGTATTCACAGATTTTCTAACTCTTGTCCTCTAATTGTGTCTTACTTGGGGTGAAGGTAATGTCAAGGCATTGCTCTGAATGAGAGTGGAAAGATTTTTTGTAGTGCATATTTGCGTAAACAATGGATTCATTTTCCTTTATTTTCATTTGAATTACTGAATCCATGACACTAAAGCATACCCTACTAGACTCTGACTACTAATGCTAATATGATGGAGAAAAATAACCCAAACAGAATAGAAATACAAGCAATTCAGAGGAGGCATAGTGTATAGTTGGACTTGCCTTTTGCATGATACAGGGTAGTTGTTAAAAATCTGGTTAATTTTTAATTGAAATAGTTCTCCATGTGTTTTGAAAGGTATCAGATATGTGAATTCCTGTCTCCCTTTCTCTGTTGCCTATTCAGCACATGTATTTTTATATGCACAAATAGAATCCTACCTGGTACCACACATACATTATTGTGAGGTGGCTGACTAGGCAGATACAAATTTTGAGAAGAGATCACTCCTCCTAAACGCTGTAGGAACTGAAAATTCAACATTTGCGTGAGCTTCCTAGTTGAACAACATTACACATAAATCCATGTTCAGTAAAATAAAGATTTTTGGATCTGTGTATGATATGTATTTCATGATGAATTTTGATTGGCATATATATTGCTACTTTTTAATATCTCTGTATGTGTTTTGTGAAAAATCTACACTCTATAGATTATTCAAAATATGAAATATATGTGTCTTATTATACACTCCTTAATTTCATTCATGTTCATGTATGAGACCAAGGCTCATGCAACAGCAAAAGACATTTATTGAGGATCCAATCCAGCATGCTGGTGCTCTGTGCTCACTCAAGAAGGGAGAGCAGCCCAGATCCCCGAGCAGGGGTTGAGCAGTGCTTAAGTACACAATTTGGGGAGTGTGAGACTTTACATATATCACAGTCTCCTTTAGCAAATCATCATACACTGTGGGAAAATGAAACAACAAATCCTAAACATGATTAGTTCATTCATTGGCTTGAACACGTCAGGCGGGAGTGATAGGTCAATTCTAAAGCGGGGTACACATTGAAATTGATTGATTTAGGCCCTGCGATGCATATGTGGTAGGCCACACAGGGTCCTAGGTTATTAAACAACCAGGCGGTCAGGGGGAATATTTACTGGGCAGTCCAGAAATTGTCCTACAATTTACAGGAATTTCAGGTTTTGCGTGTAGCATGGAAACTTAAATATACCTGGTCCTTTACATTTTAAACCAGGCCTTGAAGATTAGAAACTTTACAACACCCGGTCTTTTACACTTTAACTTTAACACTTTAATTTCAATTTCTTTTACCCTTACAGATCACTCCTGGTTCAGAAGAAGGGTGTCCAAGCCACCCTGACTTTAGGCAAATGAGGGGCAAGGGAGCTTATTTTGGACACTGTCTTGGGCTGTGCCCCTCATGGAAACCTCCAGCCATATGTTATGATGAGTGTCTTTATGGAAGAAGATGAGGGACATGTAGGAGTGTTTTGGTTTTAATTGTGGTCATTTGTGTGGCGGTTGGAAGAGATGACTTGGTCCACCAGGGCTTGAACTCTGCTCTGATACTCCTTAGAGCCTGAGTTCTGGAACTCACCTGAGAGAAGTATTGCCATGAATTGTGTTGGGATTATAGGAGGCCACACATGAGATTAGCCCTTGGAAACTGAGATCTAGGCCCAGGGTGGCTTTCCACTGAGCACTGGGAATCTCAGCCAGGATAACACATGATTTTTTTACTGAAAGACTTGGAAGTCATAGTTGACACTCAAAACACACATGTACCTCACATTGTAGACCTCAATGAGCCTGGCTTCATGTGACCTTCTGGCCACTCTTTGGGAAGCCTTGTCTGTGAGAGTTCTCCAGAGCTTTCATTGAAATGAGCTTACTCACCATTTAATGGTTCCTGAATAAATTGAAAACCACAGTGCCTCCAACATCATCCTTGAAAAATGGCTACATAAATACCATGAAATTTTTAATATTCCCATGACCAGGTGGCACTGGAGAAACTTTGGATGTCCTGTTGCTGATCATGAGTGTACCAGACAGTTCCTTGATTGACTGGTTGTCATGAAAATGGTATAGAACCGAGATGTCATAAGTTGGAGCCTGCTGAGTATTGGGGCTAGAGCAGTGGACTATATGGTTGTGAATAAATATCTGTTGTGGGACCACGTGGATCGGCCATTGGCTTCCAAAATACTTGTGACTGACATGGTGCAGGCAGCAGACCCTTATATGTAAAGGCATCTTGTTATATTGAGATGATTCAGGGCAATGTTCAGAATTCGGTTGCTATAGTCAAGGGGGAAAGCTATGTGGGATAGATCCATGTTTCGAAAATTCTCCTGAAGACCCTGACCAATCACACGTGACAGAGCTTCTTCCAGAATTGTGTGCCAGTTGAACTCCTTGTATTTCATTAAGCCAATTCCAAACTCCCAGTGCAGCAGTAAGAAACACCACGAAAATGGAGGATGACCAAACGGCTTCACAGACCACACGGGGAGAAACTTAACTCCCAGTGGCCACAGTTTACCAAGAAAAAGAGAATTCAGAACTGCTGTCTCATGTTCATTAGAAAATAAGGAACCATTTCCTCCAGGTCACATAGATGCAGACCCACATTTGATGGTGTCACAACAAAGGAAGCTAAATCTCCTGACAACTTCATATATTTCATGTGCCCAACCTGAGAGGCATTTTCTCAAAGAGTCTTTAGGCCAGAAGAGCTCCAAGTTTGTGGAGTGTTTAACCTCTCCCTTACTTTTGGAAACTGCTCTACCACCTCCAATGTTGTGAACTCCTGAATATTTTCAGTTCCACATATGTAATCACAGGTTTTCGAACTCCTCTCCACTAATTGTGTCTTACTTGGAGCGAAGTAAATGTCAAGGAATTGTTCTGGATGAGAATGGCAAGATTTTTGTGTAGCACATATTTGCATACACATTAGATTCATTTTTCTATTTTCATTTGAAATAATGATCCCTGACACTAACACATACCCTAATAGACTCTGACTACTAATGCTAATATGATGGATAAAAAGAAACGTAACAGAATAGAAATACAGGCCTTTCATAGGAGGCATGGTATATACTTGGATTTGCCTTCGGCTTTATCAAGGGTATGTATTATAAATCTTGTCAAATTTTAATTGTAATATTTCTCCATGAGTTTTATATATATATATATATATTTATATATATACACTCTCTAGATTTTTCAAAATATGAAAAAAATGTGTCTTATTAAACACTCTCTAAATTCATTCATATTCATGTATGTGGATATATAATCAACTTTTCACAAGATTATTCTCAGAAACATTCAACCACCTGAAATACATATTTGTTTCCTCGTCCTGAGAACTAACTTCAGTGAATGGTGCTTACAAATCCTAATATTTCTACAGTAACTGACACAGTTTATCATCAAAGCAAGTAGATTCCATTGGACATGATGTGTATATTGATGTTCATTTTAATTCAACACTGGCACATTACAATTTCTTCTGTTTATGCACATCATAGGATATATATTTCCTCCACAGGTTAGCAAATATATAGGCATTTGTTTCACTTTCAATCACTTCCTGCTTCAGAACACATGCATTCCTCCGTGTTTCTTGACTGGTCTTTTCATGAGACTTTTTTCCAAACACATTATTTTCGATTTTTTTATCAGTTTTGAAGCAAAACTGAAACAGACTTCATGATAAACCATCACTGTAATATCATCATAAAATGTATAACTGGTTGGAATGAATGATTATATATCAATAAAAGATTTTTTATACATTTTCTGATATCAATTCAATACATTATTTAAAGTGTAACAAGTTATATTATTTATTCACATTATGGTCTATTCATGCATTATCTCTATATTCATAGACACAGGATACACCTCGTTGTACCCCAATACTAATTTATACATTTTTAAAATATTGCTCCCAGAAATGGTGGAAGAAATACTCATGTCACCTGATCTACATATGCATGTTATCACAGTAATATTCTGGACACAAAATGCAAAAGTCAAACGTATGATTGTACCAAAGCCTAAAGGGAAACTCAACATGGATTACTAAAAACATCCATGACCAGGTTGCCTAATGCTCTCAAATGTCAATCCTATTGGTGACTACATATTTGTTTCTTCATAAGATTATATATTCAACCTCAAAACTGTTGAAAATGTTTAATTTTTTTCACTCACTTGATACTCTTTGACTGATTTCCTAATGTCTCTATTGATATCTACTTTCCTAGATATTTTCTCCAGTTCAACATTGTGACTGACCCTTCACATGTGCTGACATTGACATTCACTCTCTAACGGAAACACTATTGCTAATGAACTTTGGTCCAAATCCTATACTAGCTCTTCTTCCAAAACATACTGACTATCTTCCTGATCCTATCGACTATCACTTTTTGAGTGGATGTTCTCTACTGCATTCAATCATCCAAGGTGCATGGTCCTATGCCATTGTATATCGATTTTTCTGAAACATGTATGCAGAACGTAATTCAAAGCTACGTATCGCAATCAGTTGCCCAATGCACTTCTGAGCTTCAAATCTTACCTAGATTTCTGTTTTCATACGTATATTTCATCTCTATATTCCTATAAATATTGCAGGTTCCCAAGATCATTATTCATTCTGCAGAATGATTCCTAATCCAAATCAAACCTGCTATTTACGATAACCATACACGGTTGCCTCAATCTAACATTACAAAAGAGCAGGGACAGAGTTCGTCTTACAATACAGGAATGTAGGGTATCTTCAAACTGCTGAGAACCTGAAAGTTCGATGCAGAAATAATCCCTGGATCAGATGTCAGCAGCTATGAAGGACCTGTGAGAGCAAAAGCCATCTTCAATGGCAAACAATCTAGACAGGAAAAAGGAATGTGTATGCATCAGACTCTCTCTTTGTAAGGTAGAGAAGATGGACCTAACCAGGCCTGCGTGGAGAGCTGTTCTCAGGTGCCTATTTTGATATACCATTGAAACTAGTCAAATTGTCAAAGCAAGTAAGAGCAGCCTCCATCCAATGTGACCCTTGGAAGCAATGGTTAGGGCAAAGTTGTTGCCAAGGCAATGACCTCATTCAGTTCCTGAAGGAAGTGACCTACCTAACTTCCTTGGTGATGGAACACTCTGAAATTTTGATGCAAGAAGCCAGGCACCGAGAGCCAGTCCCAGTCCCAGTCCCAGTGCGCTCACTTGTTTGGATTTACTAAGTACAGAGTCAGACCTTCTTGGTACCTACTGATGTGAGGATGGCCAAATGCCAGGAGAACTCTGAAGAGAAGCCTTTCCTGAGATAGCAGGTAGTGGCTAGCCGTTGGCTCCTCACAGCATCACAGAGTTTGCCAAGGAGACAAGATCTGAGACAGGAGAGGTCATTTTGTGGAGAACATAGTATGGCCCACCAGTCAGAGGACACTCCGGATAGTCACAGACCTACTTTTGGGAAGGAGTTGCCTTTGTTTGTGGATGTGAGTTTGCGGTTTTTTCTCATGTTCTGAGAATAGGTAGGAAATGTGGTTGGTTTTGTTTGGAGTCGACTGTTTCTAGTAAGTCTTTTGACAAGGCGACTTTCTATGTCTGTGTATCCACTGTGTCCGTGGTTGTCGACATTAGAAAAGAGAATGCATCAATGGAGGTGTCCTGTCTAGTAGAAAGCTTCCCAGCATTTATCCTGCACAATTGATGAATGGACCGTGGTATGCCTTATGGATAGGAAACACCTACTAACATCCTAAGTTCCTGTTTTCTTCCTGAATTCTGGCCACTCTCCAGAATAAGCTCATGATGTATTGTCCAAGATATGTACCACCTCCAAGCTCTGTGACATGTCCATGTTCTTGATAGCTGAAGGGAATGGGAACATCTCAGAAAACTCAGATATCAGTGTGAGCAGTAAAGTCTCAGTGGAGAAACCCTGCTTTGGTCCATTTGCTTACCTTTGGTTCTGTTGCCTTGAATGTCAGGAAGGTCTTTGCATCATGCCACCCCTTTGTGAAGCCTGAAGAAACAGATTTCAAATGGAAATGAATGTGCATCACCTGTGGCTCTTTGGTTAATTGCTTTGGAAAAGGATGTGTCTTAATCAGACACTAGGCTCTGTTTGAGGCTGTGGATAAGATTCTCAGCTCCTGATAGATGTAAAGAAGATCCCATGTGTGCATCCAAAACCAAAATGGCAAAAAGATCAGTCATTGTAGATGAAGTCTCCTGCCTTCCTCCGATAGGTTCCTGACCTCCATCAAGTGAGAATAGGGATTTTTTTGGGGTCAAATGAGTTCTTCAAAGTCCTGCAGAAGTACTTGGGTTCTCTCATGATGCCAAATCACATAATGAATCTATACCTGACTGTCAGTAGGCCTCAAATTGGAGAAGCAGAGCAGCGTTAACGGCAGGCTTTTTTGATCACTCCTGGTTCACAGGAATGGTGTCCAGGCCACCATGAATTTAGACAAATGAGTGGCAAGGGTGCATATTTTGGACACTGTCTTGGCTGCGCCCCTCATGGAAACCTCCAGCCAGAGTTTATAATGACTGTCTATATGGATGAAGATGAGGGACATGTGGGAATGTTTTGGTTTTAATTGTTGTCATTTGTGTGGCGATTGGAAGAGATAACAGGGTCCACATGGGCTTGAACTCTGGTGTGATTCCTCTTAGAGACTGAGATCTGGAACTGACCTCAGAGAAGTGTTGCCATGAATTGTGTTGGGATTTTAGGAGGCCACGCATAAGAGTTGCCCTTGAAACCTGAGATCTAGGCCCAGGGTGGCTTTCCACAGAGAACTGAAATTCTCAGCAAGGATATCGCATGATTTTATTCTGAAAAACTTGGCAGCCATAGTTAAGAGTCAAAAGACACATGGACCTCCCGTTATAGACCTCAATGGGCCTGGCTTCATGTGACCTTTTGGCCACTGTTTGGGAAGCCTTGCCTGTGAGAGTTTTTCAGGGCTTTCATTGAAATGAGAGTCCTCCCCATGTAATGGTTCCTGGAAGAATGGAAACCCCAAAGTGCCTCCAACTTCATTCTTGAAAAATGGATAGATAAATACCATGATGTTTTTGAAATTCCCAATGACCAAGTGGCACTGGAGAACCATTGGTTGTTCTCTTGCTGATCATTAGTGTTACAGACAGTGCCTTGATTGGCTGGGTTTCATGAAAATGGTGTGGAACAGAGATGCCAGTAAGTTGGAGCCTGCTGAGTAGTGGGCCTAGAGCAGTGGTGGGCAGGTGTGTGATAATACAACTGTGGTGTGGCCATGTGGATCAGCCATTGGCTTCCAAATAGCTTGTGACTGACTTGGTACAGCCAGCAGACTATTATATGAAAAGGCATCTTGTTATATGGAGAGGTTTCTGGGCAATGTTCAGAATCAGGTTGCGATGGTCAAGGGGGCAAGCTATGTGGGATCGAACCCTGGTTGGTGAATTCTCCTGCAGACCCTGACCCAACACACGTCACAGAACTCCCTCTAGCACTATATCCTAGTTGAACTCCTTGTATTTCGTGAAGCAAATACCAAACTCCCAGTGCAGCAGCAAGAAACACCACAAAAAGTTCAGGATGACCAAATGGATTCACAGTCCACTCAGGGAGACACTAAGCTTCCAGTGGCCACAGTTTACCAACAAAGAGAGAAATCAACACCGGTACCTAATGTTCAATGGAAAATAAGAAACGATGTCCTCCAGGTCACATAGATGCAGATCCAGCTTTGATGGTCTCACCAGAAATGAAGCTAAAGCTCCGGACAACAAGATATATTTCATGTGTCCAAACTCAGAGGCAGTTTCTCAAGAAGGCTTTTGGCCAGCAGAGTTCCATGTTTGTGGAGTGTTTACACAGTCACTTACTTTTGGAAACTCCTCTACCACCTCCAAGGTTGTGAACTCCTGAGCATTTTCCATTCCAGATATGTATTCACAGATTTTCTAACTCTTCTCTTCGAATTGCATCTTACATAGGGTGAAGATAATGTCAATGGATTTTTCTGGATGAGAGTGGGAAGACTTTTGTGTAGGACATATTTGCATACATATTGGATTCATTTTCCAATTTTCCATTTGAAATACTGAATCCCTGACACTAAACCATACCCTACTAGTGTCTGACTACTAATCCAAATATGAGGCAGAAAAATAACCCAAACATAATACAAATACAAACAGTTCAGAGGAGGCATGGTGTATAGTTGGACTTGCCTTTTGCATTATAAAGGTTAGGAGTTATTAATCTAGACAATTTTTGTTGCAATAGTTGTCCATGTGATTTTAAAGATAACAAATATGTGAATTCTTGTCTCTCTTTCTCTGTAGCCTACTCAGCACATATATTTTTATATGCACATAGAGAATCCTACCTGGTACTACACGTACATTCTTGTGAGGTGGCTGACTAGGCAGATACAGATTGAGAGAAGAGATCACTCCTCATAAACGCCGTTGGAACTGAAAATTCAACCTATGGGTGAGCTTCCTAGAGAACAAAATTATACACAAATCTTTGTTCAGTAAAATGAATATATTTGGATCTGTGGATGATATATATTTCATGGTGAATTTTGATTGGCATATATTGCTATTTTTAATGTCTCTGTGTGTGTGTGTGTGTGTGTGTGTGTGTGTGTGTGTGTATATATATATATATATATATATATATATATATATATATACACACTCTCTCCATATTTTTCAAAATATGAAATATATGTGTCTTATATACACTTCCTAATTTCATTCATGTTCATGAACGTGGATTTATAATCAACGTTTCACAAGATTATTCTCAGAAAATTTTATCCACCTGAAATACATATTTGATTCCTAGTGCTGAAAACTAACTTCAGTGAATGGTGCATACAAATCCTAACATTTCTACAGTAACTGACACAGTTTATCATCAATGCAAGTAGATTCCTATGGGACATGATGTGTATATCGACGTTCATTTTTATTCAACACTGGGACATTACAATTTCTTCAGTTTATGCACATCATAGGATATATATTTCCTCCACAATTTAGCAAATTTATAGGCATTTGTTTCAATTTCAATCACTTCCTGCTTTAGAACACATGTTTTCCTCCATGTTTCTTGACTGATCTTTTCATGAGATTTCTTTCCAAACACATTATTTTCGATTTCCTTTATCACTTTTAAAGCAAAACGGACACACACTTTATGATAAACCATAACTATAATATCACTATTAGATGTATAACTGGTTGGAATGAATGATTTTATATCAATAAAATATTTCTTTTATATTTTCTGATATCAATTCAATACATTTTGTAAAGTGGAACCAGTTATATTATTTATTCACAGTATGGTCTATTCATGCATTATCTCTATATTAATAGACACAGGTTACACCTCTTTATATCCCCAATACTAATTTATACATCTTCAAAATATTGCTCCCAGAAATGGTGGAAGAAATACTCATATCACCTGATCTACATATGCATGTTATCACAGTAATATTCTGGACACAAAATGCAAAATTCACACGTATGACTGTACCAAAGCCTAAATGGAAACTGAACATGGATTACTAAAAACATCCATGACCAGGTTGCCTAATGCTCTCAAATGTCAATCCTATTGGTGACTACATATTTGTTTCTTCCTAAGATTATATATTCAACCTCAATACCATTGAAAATGTCTAATTTTTTCACTCACTTTGTACTTTTCCTGATTTCCTAATGTCTCTATTGATATCTACTTTCCTACATATTTTCTCCAGTTCAACATTGTGACTGACCCTTCACATGTGCTGACATTGACATTCACTCTCTAACCGAAACCCTATTGCTTATGAACTTTGGTCCAAATCCTATACTCACTCTTCTTCCGAAACATACTGACTATCTTCCTGATCCTATCAACTATCCCTTTTTGAGTGGATGTTCTCTACTACATTCAATCATCCAAGGTACAAGGTCCTATGCTATTGTATATCGATTTTTCTGAAACATGTATGCAGAACTTAATTCAAAGCTACGTATCACAATCAGTTGCCCAATGCACTTCTGAGCTTCAAATCTTACCTAGATTTCTGTTTTCATACTTATATTTCATCTCTATATTCCTATAAATATTGCAGGTTCCCAAGACCAATATTCATCCTGCAGAATGATTCCTAACCCAAATCGAACCTGTAATTAACCCTAACCATACACTGTTGCCTCAATCTAAAATTACAAAAGAGCAGGGACAGAGTTCATCTTACAATACAGTAATGTAGGGTATCTTCCAACTGCTGAGAACCTCAAAGTTCGATGCAGAAATGATCCCTGGAGAAGATGTAGGCAGCTATGAAGGATCTGAGAGAGCAAAAGCCATCTTCCATGGCAAACAACCTGAACAGGATGAAGGGATGTGTATGCATCAGCCTTTCTCTTCTTAATGTAGAGAAGATGGACCTAACCAGGCCTGCATGGAGAGCTGTTCCCAGGTGCCTATTTTGATATACCATTTTAACTAGTCAAATTGTCACACAAAGTAGGAGCAGCCTCCATCTAAAGGGACCCTTGGAAGAAACTGTTAGGACAAAGTTGTTGCCAAGAGAGGGACCTCATTCAGTTCCTGAAGGAAGTGACCTAGCTAACTTCCTTGGTGATGGAACTCTCTGAAATTGTGATGCAAGAAGCCAGGCACCGAGAGCCAGTCCCAGTCCCAGTCCCAGTGGGCTCACTTGTTTGGATTTACCAAGTACACGTAAGACTTTCTTGGTACCTACTGATGTGAGGATGGCCAAATGCCAGTTGAACTCTGAAGAGGGGCCTTTTCTGAGATAGCAGGTAGTGGCTAACTGCAGGCTCCTCACAGCATCACAGAGTTGGCCAAGGAGACATGATCTGAAAGTGGAAAGGCCATTTCGAGAAGAACATAGTATAGCCCACCAGTCAGAGGACACTCTGGATAGTCACACACCCACTTTTGTGAAGGAGGTGCCTTTATGTGTGTGGGTGTGAGTTTATGGTTTTGTCTCATGTTCTGAGAATAGGTAGAAAAGGTGGTTGGTTTGGTTTGGAGTCGACTGTTTCTAGTTACTCTTTTGACAAGGCAAGTGTTTCTATGTCTGTGTATCCACTGTGTTCGTGGTTTTAGACATTAGAAAAGAGAATGCATCAATGGAGGTGTCCTGTCTAGTAGAAAGCTTCCCAGCATTCATCGTTCACAATTGATAAATGGACTGTGGTTTGCCTTATGGATAGGAAACAACTACTAACTTCCTAAGTTCCTGTTTTCTTCCTGAATTCTGGCCACTCTCCAGAATAAGCTCATGATTTATTGTCCAAGATATGTACCACCTCCAAGCTCTGTGACATGTCCATGTTCTTGATAGCTGAAGGGAATGGGAACATCTCTGAAAACTCAGATATTAGTGTGAGCAGTAGAGTCTCAGTGGAGAAACCCTGCTTTGGTCCATTTGCTTACCTATGGTTCTGTTGCCTTGAATGTCAGGAAGGTCTTTGCCTCAGGCCACCCCTTTTAGAAGCCTGAAGAAACAGTTTTCAAATTTAAATGAATGGGTATCACGTGTGGCTCTTTGCTTAATTGCTTTGGAAAGGGATGTGTCTTAATCAGACACTAGCCCCTGATTTAGGGGGTGGCTAAGATTCTCAGCTCCTGATAAATCTAAAGAAGATCCCATGTGTGCATTCAAAACCAAAATGGCAAAATGATCAGTCATTGTGGATGAAGTCTCTTGTCTTCCTGTGTTAGGTCCTGAACTCCATCAAGTGAGAATAGGATTCCTTTGGGTCAAATGAGTTCTTCAAAGTCCTGCAGAAGTGCTTGGGTTCTCTCATGATGCCAAATCACATAAGCAATCTATACCTGACATTCAGTAGGCCTCAAATTGGAGAAGCAGAGCAGTATTAACAGCAGGCCTATATTATCACTCCTTGTTCACAGGATGGGTTTCCAGGCCACCCTAAATTTAGACAAATGAGGGGCAAGGGTGCATATTTTGGACACTGTCTTGGGCTGCGCCCCTCATGGAAACCTCCAGCCAGAGTTTATGATGAGTGTCTATATGGATGAAGATGAGGGCCATGTGGAAATGTTTTGGTTTTAATTGTGGTCATTTGTGTGGCGGTTGGAAGAGATGACTGGGTCTACATGGGCTTGAACTCTGGTGTGATTTCCCTTAGAGACTGAGTTTGGGAACTGATGACAGAGAAGTATTGCCATGAATTGTGTTGGGATTGTAGGAGGCCACACATGAGAGTTGCCCTTGAAACCTTAGATCTAGGCCCAGGATGGCTTTCCACAGAGAACTGAAAATCTCAGCAAAGATATCACATGATTTTATTCTGAAAAACTTGGCAGCCATAGTTAGAGTCAAAAGACACATGGACCTCACGTTGTAGACCTCAATGGGCCTGGCTTCATGTGACCTTTTGGCCACTGTTTGGGAAGCCTTGCCTATGAGAGTTCCTCAGAGCTTTCATTGAAATTAGCTTCCTCCCCATGTAATGGTTCCTAGATGAATGGAAACCCCAAAGTGCCTCCAACTTCATTCTTGAAAAATGCATAGATAAACACCATGAAATTTTTGAAATTCCCAATGACCAGGTGGCACTGGAGAACCATTGGATGTCCTGTTGCTGATCATAAGTATAACAGACAGTGCCTTGATTGACTGGGTTTCATGAAAATTGTGTAGTACAGAGATGCCAGTAAGTTGGAGGCTGCTGAGTAGTGGGCCTAGAGCAGTGGTGGGCAGATGTGTGGTAATACATCTGTGTTGTGGCCATGTGGATCTGCCATTGGCTTCCAAATGGCTTGTGACTGACTTGGTGCAGCCAGGAGACCATTATATGAAAAGGCATCTTGTTATATGCAGGGGTTTCAGGGCAATGTTCATAATCAGGTTTCTATGGTCAAGGCGATAAGCAATGTGGGATAGAAGCCTAGTTGGTGCATTTTCCTGCAGAGCCTGACCCACCACACGTTACAAGACTCCCTCAAGCACTGTGTGCCAGTTGAACTCCTTGTATGTCATGAAGCAAATACCAAACTCCCAGTGTAGCAGCAAGAAACACCACGAAAAGTGGAGGATGACCAAATGGCTTCAAAGTCCACACGGGGAGTCACATTGCCCAAAGTGGCCACAGTTTACCTACAAAGAGAGACTTCAGCACTGGTGCCTCATGTTCATTGGAAAATAAGAAACCATGTCCTCTAGGTCACATAGATGCAGACCCAGCTTTGATGGTCTCACAACAAATGTAGGTAAAGCTTCTGACAAAAACATATATTTCAAGTGCACAACCTCAGGGGCAGTTTCTCAAGAAGTCTTTAGTCCAGCAGAGCTCCATGTTTGTGAAGTGTTTACCCTGTTCCTTACTTTTGGAAACTCATCAACCACTTGCAAAGTTGTGAAATCATGAGCATATTCAATTCCAGATATGTACTCACAGATTTTTTACCTCTTTTCATATAATTGTGAACTACTTAAGGTGAGGGTAAGTCAAGGCATTGTTCAGGATGAGAGTGGAAAGATTTTTTGTATCACAATTTTGCATACACTTTGGATTAATTTTCCTAGTTGAACAACATTATACATAAATCCATGTTCAGTATAATAAATATTTTTGCATCCGTGGATGATATATATTTCACTATGAATTTCAATTGGCATACATATTGCTACTTTTTAATGTCTTTGTTTTTTTTTGTATATATATATATATATATATATATATATATATATATATATATATATATATATATATATCTCCTATCCAGATTTTTCAAAATATATGTGTTTTATTATACACTCTCTAAATTCTATTATGTTCATATATGTGGATGTATAATCAACTTTTCACAAGATTATACTCAGAAATATTCATCCACCTGAAATACATATTTGTTTCCTAATACAGACAACTAACTTCAGTGAACGATGCATACAAATCCTAATATTTCTACAGTAACAGACTCAGTTTTACATCAATGCAAGTAGATTCCTATGGGGCATGAATGTATTTTGACGTTCATTTTTATTCAAGACTTGTACGTTGCTATTTCTTCAGTTTATGCACATCATATGATATATATTTCATCCACAAGTTAGCATATTTATAGGCATTTGTTTCACTTTCAATCACTTCCTGCTTCAGAACAAATGTATTCCTCCATGTTTCTTGACTGGAAGTTTCATGAGACTACTTTCTAAACACATGATTTTTGAATTACATAATCACTTTTGAAGCAAAAATCACACCCTTCATGATAAACCATAACCATAATATTACCATTAGATGTATAACTAGTTGGAATGAATGATAGTATTTCAATATAAGATTTCTTATATATTTTAAGATATCAATTCAATCCATTATTTTATGTAGAACTAGTTATATTATTAATTCACAGTGTGGTCTACTCATGCATTTTCTCTAGATTCATATACACAGGGTACATCTCTTTGTACCCCCAATACTAATTTATACATCTTCAAAATATTGCTTCAAAAAATGGTGGAAGAATTACTCATGTAACCTGATCTACATATATATTTTATCACAGTGATATTCTGGACACAAAACGCAAGGCTCACACTTATGTTTGTACCATAGCCTAAATGGAAATTGAACATGTATTACTATAAACATCCATGTCCAGGTTGTCTAATGCTCAATATCAATCCTATTGGTGACTACATATTTGTTTCTTCCTAAGATTATATATTCAAACTCAACCCTGTTGGAAATGTCTAATCCTATCACTCACATTATACTTTGCCTTATTTCCTAATGTGTCTATTGATATCTGTTTTCCTACATATTTCCCCTGTTCATCATGTGACTGACTCTTCTCATGTGCTGACATTTACGTTCACTCTCTAACCAAAAACCTATTACTAATGAAATTTGTTCCAAAACCTATACTCACTCTTCTTCCTAAACCTACTGACTATCCCAGTTTGAGTGGATGTTCTCTTCTACATTCAATCATCCAAGGTACAAGGTCTTTTGCCATTCGATATCGAATTATGTGAGACAACTGTTCAGAATGTAATTCAAAGCTAAGTATCCCAATCAAGGGCAAAATGCCCTTCTGGGCTTCAAGTCTTACCTAGATTTCTGTTTTCATACTTATATTTCACCAATATATTCTTATAAATATTGCATGTTCCAATACCATTATTCATCTCACAGAATGATTCCTAACCCAAATGGAACATGTTATTAACCCTAAGAATGCACCGTTCCCTCAATCTAATTTTACAGAAGAACAGGGACAGAGTTTGACTTACAATACAGAAATGTAGGTGATCTTCCACCTGCTGAGAACCTCAAAGGTCCATGTAGAAATGATCCCTGGAGAAGATGTAGGCAGCTATGAAAGACCTGAGAGAGCAAAAGTCATCTTCCATGGCAAACATCCTGGTCAGGATGAAAGGATATGTCTGAATCAGCCTCTCTCTTCTTAATGTAGAGAAGATGGACCAAACCAGGCCTGTGTGGAGAGGTGTTCCAGGAGCCTATGGTTGATCTACCATTCTAACTTGTGAAAATTTCAAAGGAAGTAGGGGCAGCCTCCATTTCATTGGTCAATTGAAAGCAACTGTGAGGACAAAGTGTTTGCCAAGGCAGTGACCTCATTCAGTTCCTTAAAGAAATGACCACACCTCACACTTTTGGTGATGGAACACTGTGAACTTTTGATCCAGGAAGCCAGGAACCCAGAGTCAGTCCCAGTCCCAGTCCCATTGGGCTCGCTTGTTTTGATTGAACAAGGACAGAGACATTATTTTTTGGTCCTACTGTTGTGAGGATGACCAAATGCCAGGAAAGCTCTGAAAACTGGCCTTTCCAGAGAAAGCAGGTAGTGGCTCATCACGGACTCCTGACAACTTCACAGAGTTGGCTAAGGAGACCAGATCTGAGACAGGACAGGCCATGTTGGGGGAATATATTATGGCCCACGAGTCAGACCACCCTCTGGATAGTCACAGACCTACTTGGGGGAAGGAGGTGCCTTTGTGGTTGTGGGTGTGAGTTTTTGGTTTTGTCTCATGTTCTGAGAATAGATAGGAAAGGCGGTTTGTTTGGTTTGGTATGGACTGTTTCTAGTAAGTCATGTGACAAGGTGAGTGTTTCTATGTCTGTGTGCCCAATGTGTCCGTGGTTGTAGACATTAGAAAATAGAATGCATCAATGGATGTGTCCTGTCTAGTAGAAAGCTTCCCAGTATTCATCCTGCCCAATTTATGATTAGGCAGAAGATTGCCTTATGGATGGGCAACACCTGCTATCTTCCTAATTTCCTATTTTCTTCCTGAATTCTGGCCACACTCCAGAATAGGCTCATGGTTTTGAGTAAAAGATATGTACCACCTCCAAGCTCTGTGATATGGCCATGTACTGGATAGCTGAAGGGACTGGCGAGCACCTCAGAAAAGTCAGATATCAGTTAGACCAGAAAAGTCACAGTGGAGAAACCCTGCTTTGGGCCTTTTGCTTACCTATTTTTCTTTTGCCCTGAATGTCAGGAAGGTCTTTGCCTCCAGCCACCCCTTTGTGAAGCCCTAAGAAACAGTTTTCAAATGGAAATGAATGGGCATCACCTGTGGCTCTTTGCTTAATTGCTTTGGAAAGGGATGTGTCAGAATCAGCCTCCTGGCCCTGTGTGAGGCTGTGGCTTAGATTATCAGCACCTGATGAATCTAAAGAAAGATCCCATGTGTGCATCCAAAATCAAAGGGCAAAAATTGCAGTCATTGTGGATGAAGTCTCTAGCTTTCCTCTGTAAGGTTTCTCACTTCAATCAAGTGAGAATAGGGATACTTTGGGTCAAAAGAATTCTCCAAATCCCTGCAAAGCTTGCCCATGTGTGCTTGGATTTTCTCATGACTCCAAATCACATAAAGAATCTAAACCCCACAGTCAGAAAGCCTCAAATTGTAGAAGTGGAAAAGTATTAATGGCAGAGCTATTTGATTACTCCTGGTTCACATGAAGGGTGTCCAGGCCACTGAGATTTTAGGCAAATGAGGGACAAGGGAGCTTATTTTGGACACTGTCTTTGACTGTGCCCCTAATGGAAAACTCCAGCCAAAGGTTATGAAGAAGATGAGGGCCGTGTGGGAGTGTTTTGGTTTTAATTGTGGTCATTTGTGTGGCAGTTGCAAGAGATGATTGGGTCCACCTGGGCTTGAACTCTGGTGTGATTCCACTTAGAGACTGAGTTCTGGAACTGACCTCAGAGAAGTATTGCCATCAATTGTTTTGGGATTTTAGGAGACCACACATGAGAGTGACCATTGGAAACTGAGATCTAGGCCCAGATTGACTTTCCACAGATCACTGGGAATCTCAGTGAGGAAATCACATTATTTTATTCTGAAAGACTTGGCAGCCATAGTTGAGAGTCAAAAAACACATGGACCTCACATTGTAGAACTCAATAGGCCTGGCTTCATGCGACCTTTTGGCCACTCTTTGGGAAGCCTTGCCCTTGAGAGTTCCCCAGAGCTTTCATTGAAATGAGCTTCCTCACCATTTAACAGGTCCTGAATATATTGAAACCCACAGTGCCTCCAACATCATCCTTGAAAAATGGCTAAACAGATACCATGAAATTTTTGAAATTCCCAAGACCAGGTGGCACTGGAGAACCTTTGGATGTCCTGATGCTGATCTTGAGTACACCAGACAGTGCCTGGATTCACTAGGTTTCATGAAAATTGTGTTGAATAGAGATGCCAGTACGTTGGAGCCTGCTGAATAGTGGGCCTAGAACAGTGCTTGGCAGGTGTGTGATAAAACATGTGGTGGGGCAATGTGGATCTGCATTTGGCTTCCAAATGGCTTGTTACTGACATGGTGCAGCCAGTAGATACTTCTGTGTAAAGGTATCTTGTTATATGGAGAGCTTTCAGGGCAATGTTCAGAATCAGGTTGCTATGGTCAAGGGGGCAAGCTATGTGGGATAGAAGCCTGGTTGGTGCATTCTCCTGCAGACCCTGACCCACCACTCGTCACAGAACTCCCTCCAGCACTGTGACACAGTTGAACTCCTTGTATTTCGTGAAGCAAATACCAAATCCCCAATGCAGCAGCAACAAACACCACGAAAATTGGAGGATGACCAAATGGCTTCACAGCCCACACTGGGAGACACTTAGCCCCCAGTGTCCACAGGTTACCTACAAAGTGAGAATTCAGCACTGCTGCCTCATTTTCATTAGAAAATAAGAAACCGTGTCCTCCAGGTCACATAGATGCAGACCCAGGTTTGATGGTCTCACTACAAAGGAAGCTAAAGCTTGTGACAACAAGATATATTTCAAGTGCCCAAATTCAGAGGCAGTTTCTCAAGAAGTCTTTAGTCCAACAGAACTCCATGTTTGTGGAGTGTTCACCCTGTCCCTTACTTTTGCAAACTCCTCTACCACCTCCAAGGTTTCAAAATCCTGAGCATATTCCATTCAAGATGTGTTTTCACTGATTTTCTAACTCTTCTCCTCTAATGATGTTTTAGTTGGAGCGAAGGTACTGTCAAGGCATTGTTCTGGATAAGAGTGGAAACATTTTTGTGTAGCACATGTTTACATACACATTGTATTCATTTTCCAATTTTCCATTCGAAATACTGAATCCCTGACACTAACCCCTACCCTACTATATTCTGACTACTAATACTAATATGATGGAGAAAAATAACCCAAACAGAATGAAAATACAACCATTTCAGAGGAGGCATGGTGTATAGTTGGACTTACCTTTTGCATTATATAGGGTAGGATTTATAAATCTAGTCAATTTTTTGTTGAAATAGTTCTCCATATTTTTTTTAAAGTTAACCACCTATGAATTCCTTTCTCCCTTTCTCTGTAGCCTATTCACCACCTGTATTTTTATATGCACAGATAGAATCCTACCTGGTACCACACGTACATTCTTGTGAGGTGGCTGACTTGGCAGATACAAATTGTAAGGGATCACTCCTCTTAAACGATGTTGGAACCGAAAATTTAAATTATGGGTGATCTTCCTACTTGAACAATATTATTCATAAATCCATGTTCAGTAAAATAAATATTTTTCTATCTGTCGATGATATATATTTCATTATAAATTTCAATTGGCATATATATTGCTGTTTTTAATGTGTGTGTGTGTGTATGTATATATATATATATATATATATATATATATATATATATATATATATATATATATATATATACACTCTCCAGATTTTTCAACAAATGAAATATGTGTCTTATTTTACACTCATCAAATTCATTCATATTCATGTATGTGGATTTATAATCAACTTTTCACAAGATTATTCTTAGAAATATTCATTCACCTGAAATACATATTTGTTTCCTAGTACTGAAAACTAACTTCAGTGAATGGTGCAAAAGAATCCTAATATTTCTACAGTAACTGACCCAGTTTAATATTAATGCAAGTAGATTCCAATCGGACATGATGTGTATTTTGATGTTCATTTTTATTCAACACTGGTAGATTAGTATTTCTTCAATTAATGCACATCATAGGATATAAATTTCATCCACAAGTTAGGAAATTTATAGGCATTTGTTTCACTATCAATCACTTTCTGCTTCAGAACACATGTATTTCTCCATGTTTCTTGACTGGTCTTTAAATGAGAAAAGGGATGGACAAGGCAAGGAAAGGCACCTAAGATAGCACCGAATACAGGGAAACAGTCCTATTTGGTTGCAACCAGATTTAAAGGGCATTGCTTCTGTTGTAATCAGTTACTTCCCTGAACCCCAAGTTTAGGTTGTTTCAGAATTTTGTACCCAACATGTAAGGGAGCGGCTCAGAAGTTCACAGTCTGCAGAAGTTCAGAGAAAGCAGTTTTTGTTTCTGTTTTTTTTTCTCTGTTCTGGGCAAGTTAACATTTTAAGGACACCTGGGAGGGGGAGAGCTTTTTTCTTCTCTTTCTTTTTTCTCCCTGCCAGCTGTTACCATGGAGTCCAGTTGGTAACTTCTTTATCTTAGAAATGTAGCCATCTCTGTGAAGCCTCAATTTGAGGCCAGAGGCCTTGTTCACATATTGCCAGCATTGTGACTGACTCTATCCAAACACATTATTTTGGATTTCCATAATCGCTTTTGAAGCAAAACTAACATATCTTCATGATAAACCATAACCATAATATTAATATTAGATGTATAACTGGTTAGAATGAATGATTGTAAATCAATATAAGATTTCTTATATATTTTCAAATATCAATTCAATCCATAATTTAAAGTGGAAACAGTTATATTATTTATTCACTGTATGGTCTATTCATGCATTATCTCTATATTCATGGACAAAGTGTACACCTCTTTGTACACCCAATACCCATTTATATGCCTTCAAAATATTGCTCCCAGAAATGGTGGAAGAAATACTTGTGTCACCAGATCTACATATATATTTTATCACAGTAAAATTCTGGACACAAATGCAAAGGTCACACTTAGATTCTACCAAAGCCTAAATAGAAAGTGAGCATGGTTTACAAAAATCATCCATGTCAAGGTTGCCTTATGCTCTCAAATGTCAATCCTATTGGTGACTACATATTTGTTTCTTCCTAAGATTATATATTCAAACTCACCCTGTTGAAAATGTCTAATTGTATCACTCACTTTATACTTTGCCTGATTTAGTAATGTCTTTATTGATATCTGCTTTCCTACATATTTTCCTCAGTTCATTATTGTGACTGTTCTCATGTGCTGACATTTATATTCACTCTCTAACAGAACCCCTATTGCTAAAGAACTTTTGTTCCAAATCCTATACTCAGTCTTCTTCCCAAACCTACCGACTATCTTCTTAATCCTACTGGCTATCCCTTTTTGACTGGATTTTTCTCTTATACATTCAATCATTCAAGTAATGTTCGTGCGAGCATCAGAGGTAGAGACCACAAAGAGACTGTCTCATGCAACAGCAAAAGGTTTATTGGAGGTCAAGCATGCTGGGGCTCAGAGCTCACAGAAATAGAGCAGAGAGCCCTGAGAACAGCTTAAGCAGAGCTTATATTCTTTCCTTGGAAAGGGCAGGGACGGAAGTTTATTGATGGGTCACGGTGAGTGGGCGGTTTGCATGTAAACGGGTGAGGGAATACATTCTGCAATTTGGCAGTTGGGGACAGCACATTCTGGGAACAAAATTAGCAAACAGTTCTCAATATTTCAACAGTGTTTTGTTAAGCATACAGAAAAATAGGAAGTTACAAGTACCTATTTTGTTAACCTTTCATTCCCCACTTCTTCTTCTGGCTACTTATAATTATAAAAGTGATCAAGGCTGGTGTCACATTCTATGTCTGCAAGTGGGTTATTACCATAAGTTTAACTTGTCCAATTTGAGCTTGGAGAAAAAAAATTACACGTTTGAGCAAACAGGGTTTTATGCTTTGCAGTAATATGAGGATTATTATTGGACCGGCCATGGTTGATAAAAACATAGTTAACCAGAGGGAATGTATGGATCAGAATCAAACCACCCTTTTTGGGCCTCTCTCAGTGACGCTCTTCAAGGTGTCTTTTTAATTTACTCATAGATTTTTTTTACAACTTCAGTATGGTCGGCATAAAAACAATATTTTTCCCTCAATGCAGCACAAAGGCCCCCTTCTCTCATGAATGGGCGGTCCAACCCTCGACTGTTCTGTAAAACAACTTCAGACAGAGAGGATAAATATTCCTGCAAAGCTGTGATGGAGGTTTCTACTATCTTTAAGTTTTGTTCTATTGCTGCTTCTAATTGGGTCATTTGTTGTGTCCCATGGACTAGGGCAGGGGTTTCTGTGCCCACCCCTGCAGCAACTCCTATTCCTAATAGGATGGCTAAAGTTAGGGATATATGTTCCCAGCGGAACCGTGTTGTATGCCCGCCTGTTTGAATTTCAAATGAACCTGCATCATTATAGAGCACTCTGGGAAACATCTGCACCATTACACAATTAATCACATCTGTTGACCATTTCATGAAAACATAAACAATGTTTAAGTATATAGAATTATACTGTTGTAGGGACAGACAAGGCAAGGCACCTAAGATAGCACCGAAAACAGGGAAACAGTGCTATTTGGTTGCAACCGGATTCAGAGTGCATTGCTCCTGTTGTAATCAATTAACGCCCTGAACCCCAAGGTTAGGTAGTTTCAGAATTTTGTACCCAACATGAAAGAAAAGGGGCTCAGAAGTTCACAGTCGGCAGAACTTCACAAAAAGATTTTTTTTTCTGTTATTTCCTCTGTTCTGGGCAAGTTAACTTTTCAAGGACACCTGGGAGGGGGAGAGCTTTTTCTTCCTTTTCTTTTATCCTCCTTCAGCTGTTACCATGAAGCCCAGTTGGTATATTTTATTTTAGAAATGTAGCCATCTCTGTGAAGCCCCAGCTCAAGGCCAGAGGCCTTGTTAACATATTGTGTGAAAAACTATTAAGGGGTTGTCTAGCTTAGAAGTGCTGATTTTTCCAAGCAGTGGCCAAGTATAACAGGGCAACAGAAAAAGAGCAAGTTTATCTACACTGAACTCTTTTATAGGGACTCTTTTGCTGAAAGTTCTAAAGTCATCCATGGTGAAGACTTCCGGAGAAGTTCAGTTAAGATTTTTCTGTGGGCCTGGTATAGAGGGGAAAGACGGGGAAGGCGAGGAATGAGAGCAGCTCCGGGGATCTGAGAATGAGAAAAGAGAGATGAAAAAGCATAATGGAAAAGGGGTTTGGGATTTTCCTAGGAACAAAATCTTGAGCAGTAGAACAGGTAGAACAGAGGGGAAGACGGGAGTGAGTATCCCAGAAAGCCTGGGAGGGATTTTAAATTCTTAGTAACCTGTTTTCAGTGATGACAAAGCAACTTTAAAGGCCATTTTTATTACATCTTGGATAGGGGTCTGAGGGCTCTTCTCAGCTGGTTTGAGCTTTGGGTTACCTGGTAAGAGGACCTGGGGAGACCGGGTGTAGGCACTGACAGGAGAAGAGAGGAGTGAGTGTTTAGAGGGGTACCTCAGTACCTGCTACCTCCGCAAGGGAGCAATGATCTGAGAACTGGCGGAGGTTTGGGTTTTTGATCTAGTAACTGGAGGAGAGAAATCAGGTTGCTGAGGTGGGACTGACAGTAGAGAGTCTGGAGCAGAAGACTGAGGGTGAGGATCTATTGGAGATGCATAGTTCAGGAAGTGAGCGAAGGAGGTAAAAGGCCTCCACATAGGGGAATTTCCTTTCATCCTCTTGAGCACTTGCAGAAGTTAAAAAGGTAACACAGAATTTGAGGATCTAGAGACTCCTCTGGGGGCCATCAGTTTTGGTTGTCTAATTGGTAATATGGCCAATGCTGTGTACTGAATTTGATGAGGATTTTGCGTTCCACCAGGCAGCCCCTGTATGCTCAAATCCCCATCACTTACAGAAGAAGTTGTCTTTCCCTCCACACAGCCATGGCTGTTTGTGGCTTTGATAGTCTGCTGGGCAAACATACTAATCTAGTCTAGCCAACCTGCATCTGGCTAACGTGTCCCTAAATCCCTAATGTTTGTTTCCATTATCTATGGTATGGAAGGGATTTAATTGAATTTTAGTGGGATTTTCATCAGCGATATCCTAATAGGAAAGACTTATAGCCAGCTGACAAATGTCTGGGTGGAGAGCTAGCCACCAGGTCCCTAAGGGAGCTGTATACGAGTTAGAGCATACTTCTTGTCTAGTAGGATTTGTGATAAGCCATCGCTGCTGAACGGGCTGATGAGCGTTAGGTGTACTGGTGGCCAAGGGGAGAGTCTACAGCCTTATCCACATAGCGAATATGCAATTTGAAATGGTTACCAGTCTTTCCCAGTTTCCAGACAGAGTCTGGACAGGGCGCAGGCTTGAGATGAGAGGCATGGATCCAGGAAGTGTTTCCGTCTACTTTTACCGCTGTAGGTGTTATAATTAGCACCTGGTATGGTCCTTTCAAGCAGGGTTCCAGGGATGACACCTGATGTTGTCTTATGTAGATGAAGTCCCTTACTTGATATCAATGTGGAGTCCCCTTGTCCCCAGGTTGCAAGGCAGTTGTCAGCTGTTTTCACCGGTATCATTGAGTTCTTTCAAGAGATTTAATTCTGTCAAGCAAGGGGGTGTGGAAGGCATCGTTAGGTCTTAGAGTTGGGGTTACATGCCTTACTGGAGAAGGTGCACCATAGAGAAATTCATAGGGGGTGAGTTTACACAAAGAAACAGAGGGAGTATTTCTTGCATGAAACAGTGGATAAGGCAGGGGCATAGTCTAATATTTTATGCCGGTCTCTAAGCTTAATTTCGTTAAGGTCTCTTTAATGGTTCAATTTATTTTTTTTCCTGTCCTGAGCTCTGGGGTATAGATGCACAATGTAACTTCCAATTAATCCCCTGGGTCCTGGCTAAGCCCTCACTTACCCGGGCCATGAACACCGTTCAATTATCAGACCCTATTACCTTAGGCAGGCCTTGTCTTGAAAAAATATCTTAATATCTTTCAGGATCTTCTTGACCACCATTTGAGCCGGTTTTTTTTTTCTTTTCTTTTTTTTTTGTGAGAAAGGATTCAATCCATCCTGAAAATTTATCTACAAAGACTAGGAGATATTTAAGTCTATACCTTGCTGGCTTAATTTCAGTAAAGTCTACATCCCAGAATTGTCCTGGTCTGGTTCATCGTAGGTGCTTTCCTGCAGGAAGCTTGGAAGGGTAAGCATTAACCAATTGACAGAACCGACAGGCTTTTGTTACCCGTTCAGTTATTTTTTTTCACTGTGAGTAAGTTAGTCGAAATCTCTGTTCCTGATCTTTCAGGAATGCCTGCAGTTTCTTTGAACCAAGGTGAGTAAGTTGATGTACATTTTTAACGTAGTGTAGGGCTTTCTGAAATTGCAGGCTGGGCTCAGTGAAGTTGAGGAGTTCAGTGTCAGTGTTCTTAAATGTTATCAAAAGCTTGCTGGTGCTCAAGGGTCCATTGGAATTGGGCATCCTTATTTAACAACGGGTATAAAGAAGCAGCTAAGAACACAAACCCAGGTATCCATAACCTGAAAAGGCAGCAGTCCCAAGAAACTCTCTGTGTTGTCTCCTGTTAGATGGAGGTGGTATCTGCACAACGGTTTGTTTTCTGGGCTCAGTGAGCCATCATTTCCGCCCCTAAGGGAATAACCCAGGAAGATTACTTCTTGCTGGCAAATTTGGGCCTTTTTGGCAGAAGCTCTATACCCGAGTTGAGCAAGCTCGGATAATAGTGCTTGGGTCCCAGACTCACAGTTTTCCTTGTTGTTAGCTGCCAGTAGCAGGACATCCACATATTGAAGCAGGGTGACTTTGGGGTGCGTAATTCTGAAGTTGTTCAGATCTCTGTGGAGGGCTTCATCAAAGAGACTGGGGGAGGTTTTGAACACCTGTGGGAGTCTAGTCCAAGTTAGTTGACCAGAAGTTCCGTTATCTGGGTCTACCCACTCGAAAGCAAACAGCAACTGACTATCTTTATGCAGAGGCAAGCAAAAGAAAGCATCTTTTAAGTACAGAACAGTATACCATTTTTACTCAGCAACAGCAAAGTGTTTATTGGGGTTCCAGCATGCTGGGGCTCAGAGCTCACTTGACTAGAGCAGAGAGCCCTGAGAACAACTTAAACAGAGCTTATATAATTTTTTGGAGAGGGCAGGGAGGGAAATTAATTGATGGGTCAGGGCAAGTGGGCAGTTTTTGTGCAACCGGGTGAGGGAGTACACTCTGCAGTTTGGCAGTTGGGGACAGCACATTTTGTGAACAAAATTAGCAAACAGTTCTCAAGATTTCAACAGTGTTTTGTTAAGCATAAAGAAAAACAGGAAGTGACAAATACCTATTTTATTAACCTTTCACCAAAGCAAAATGAAAAGTGAGCATGGATTACTAAAAACAACCATGTCCTGGTTGCCTAATGCTCTCAAATGTCAATCCTATTGGTGACTACATATTTCTTTCTTCCTAAGATTATATATTCCACCTCAACCATATTGAAAATGCCTTATCCTATCACTCACATTATACTTTGTCTGATTTCCTAATGTCTCTATTAATATCTGCTTTCCTACATATTTTTCCGCAGTTCATCATTGTGACTGACTCTTTATATGTGCTCATATTTACTTTCACTCTCTACCCGAAACCCTATTGCTAATGAACCTTTTGTCCAAATCCTATACTCACTCTTTTTTCTAAACCTACTGACCATCTTCCTATTCCTACTGACTATTCCTTTTTGACTGGATGTTCTCTTGAACATTCAATCATCCAAGGTACAAGGTCCTATGCCATTGCATATTGATTTATCTGAGACATCTGTGCAGAACATAATTCAAAGCTAAATATACCACTAAAGGGCCCAATGTCCTTCTGGCTTCAAATCGTACCTAGAATTTTGGTTTCATACTTATATTTCACCTATATATTCTTGTGAATATCGCAGGTACCCAATACCATTATTTGTCCAGCAGAATAATTTCTAACCCAAATAGAATATGTTATTAACCCTAACCATACACTGTTCCTCAATCTAACTTTGCAGAAGAGCAGGGACAGAGTTGGTCTTACAATACAGGAATGTACGGGATCTTCCACCTGCTGAGAACCTCAAAGGTTGATGCAGAAATGATCCCTGGAGAAGATTTAGGCAGCTATGAAGGGCCTGAGAGAGCAAAAGTCATCTTCCAAGGCAAACAACCTAGTCAGGATGAAGGGATGTATCTGAATCAGCCTCTCTCCTCTTGATATAAAGAAGATGGACCAAACCAACCCTGTGTGGAGAGCTTCTCCTGGGTGCCTATGGTTGATATACAATTCTAACTTCTGAAAGTGTCACAGGAAGTAGTGGCAGCCTCCATCTCAAGGGACCCTTGAATGCAACTGTTAGGACAAAGTTGTTGCCAAGGCAGTGACCTCATTCCGTTCTTGAAGGAATTGACCTACCTCACTTCTTGGGGGATGGAACTCTCTGAACTTGGGATCCAGGAAGCCAGGCACAAAGAGCCAGTACCCGTCCCATTCCCAGTAGGCTCACTTGTTTGGATTTAACAAGGACAGAGTCTGTCTTTCTTGGTACCTAAAGATTTGAGGATGGCCAAATTCAAGTAGACCTCTGAAAATGGGCCTTTCCTGAGACAGCAGGTAGTGGTCAGCACAGGCTCCTGACAACTTCACAGAGTTGGACAAGGAGAACAGATCTGAGACAGGACAGGCCATTTTGGGGAAACATAGTATGGCCCACCAGTCAGAGGACACTTCGGATAGTCACAGACTTACTTGGGGGAAGGAGGTGACTTTTTGAGTGTGGTTGTGAGTTTGTGGTTTTGTCTCATGTTCTGAGAATAGGTAGGAAAGGCTGTTTGTTTGGTTTGGAGTGAACTGTTTCTAGAAAGTCCTTTGACAAGGTGAGTGTTTCTAGGTCTGTGTATCCCAGTGTGTCTGTGGTTGTAGACATTAGAAAACAGCATGCATCCATAGATGTGTCCTGTCTAGTAGAAAGCTTCCCAGCATTCATTCTTCCCAATTTATGAATGGACTGTGGCTCGCCTTATAGAAAGGCAACACCTACAACCATCTTAATTTCCTGTTTTCTTCCTGAATTTTGGCCACTCTCCAGAATAGGCTCATATTTTTGAGTCAAAGATATGTACCACCTCCAAGCTCTGTGACATGGCCATGTACTGGTTAGCTGAAGGGAATGGCGAGCATCTCAGAAAACTCAGATATCAGTGTGACCAGGAAAGTCTCGGTGGAGAAACCATGCTTTGGGCCTTTTGCTAACCTATTGTTCTGTTGTCCTGAGTGTCAGGAAGGTCTTTGCCTCAGGCCACCCTTTGTGAAGCCTGAAGAAAACAGTTTTAAAATGGAAATAAATGGGCATCACCTGTGGCTCTTTGCTTAATTACTTTGGAAAGGGATGTGTCTGAATCAGCCTCTTGGCCCTTTGTGAAGCTATGGCTTAGATTCTCAGTGCCTGATGGATCTAAAGAAAGATCCAATGTGTGCATCCAAAAGCAAAATGGCAAAAATATCAGTCATTGTGGATGAAGTCTCTCACCTTCCTCTGTTATTTTCCTGATGTCCATCAAGTGAGAATAGTGATCTTTTGTGTCAAATGAGTTCTTCCAAGCCCTGCAGAGGTGCTTCAGTTTTCTCATGACTCCAAATCACATAAGGAATCTATACCTGACAGTCAGTAGGCATCAAATTGGAGAACCAGAGCAGTATTAACGGCAGACCTATGTGATCAATTCTGGTTCACTGGAAGGGTGTCCAGGCTACCCTGAGGTTAGGCAAATGAGGGGCAAGTGAGCTTATTTTGGACACTCTCTTGGACTGCGCCATTCATGGAAACCTCCAGCCAGACGTTTCATATATACACTCATATGAAAAAAGATGAGGGCCTTGGGGGAGTGTTTTGGTTTTAATTGTGGTCATTTGTGTGGCGGTTGGAAGAGATGACTGGGTCCATCTGGGCTTGAACTCTGGTGTGATTCTGCTCAGAGTCTAAGTTCTGTAACTGACCTCAGAGAAGTAATTGCTTTGGAAAGGGATGTGTCTTAATCAGCCTCTTGACCCTGTGTGAGGCTGTGGCTTAGAATATCAGCACAAAATGGATCTAAAAAAGATCCCATGCATGCATCCAAAACCAAAATGGCAAAAAGAGCAGCCATTGTGGATGAAGTCTCTGGCCTTCCTTTGTAAAGTTCAGAAAGAATAAAAGAAATTGAAATTGAAACGTAAAGAACCAGGTTTTGTAACGTTTACAAGCTGCACTGAGAACCTGAAATTCCTGAGTCAGTAAAGACAATTCTTTGATGTGTCCATTAGATGTGAGTTGAAATCTTCCCAGACGACCTTGTTACTTAACAACCCCTTCCCAGAAACCGTGCAGCTCAGCACATATACATCTCAGGGCTTCAACCAATCAGTTTAAATGTCTACCCCTTCACAAGGCTGACCAATCACACCCTGCCCGACCTGTTCCCGCCAATGAATGTGGTAATCATGTTTTGGAGTTGTTATTTGATTTTCCCAGGGTACATGGTAATTTGCTAAAGGAGGCTATGATGTATGTAAAGTCCCTGCCCTCTCTAAAGAATGTATATAAACTCTGCTCAAATTGTTCTCTGGGCTCTTTGTTGTTTGCTTTTCTGATGTGAGCTCTGAGCCCCAGCATGCTGGACCCCCAATAAACCCTTTTCTGTTTCATGAGAAAGTCTCTTGGTGGTGTTTTTCTCCGACCTTCGCCCCACCTTTTTATCTGGAGGCCCCAGGTGAGATATTCGGCAGCAGCGGACCAAAGACGCCAACTGACTTCTCTTAGGGTAAGTAAGGCGCCTGTTTCTTGTTTTGGGTTTCCATTTAAGGCGTGGCAAAGTTGCTGTGGGTGAGGGCATTAGGTCTCTCCTATGTTGGCTGACAGAAGTGTCACAGAGCCAAAGGTCACGTCCCTGGGGGCACTCCAGAGGACTAGGGAAATCAAGGAATAGTAGTTTCCTCAACTGGGTTATATTTTGCTTCAGGATTCGATTTTCCAGCCCAAAAGGTTTTGCCAGCTACTCAGTTTTGTTCATTGTCCTGAACTCAGGTTGAGTTTACTGTCTGTATTTATTGTCTAACCCATCAGGTTTTGCCAGTTACTCAGTTCTAATCGTTGTCTTGGACTCATGGTAAACGTTTACTGTTTGTCATTGTGTGTGTCGAGTTTGTGTCTTCACTGTCCCTGTTTGAGTAACTTCCATTATGGGACAAAGCACTTCTATGCCTCTGTCTCTGACCCTTGATCATTGGACTGATGTCCGCTCAAGGGCCCAGAATCTTTCTTTTTCAGTAAAACGCCAGAGCTGGCAGACTCTCTGAGCTTCAGAATGGCCCATCCTGGGAGTCGGATGGCCACCAGAAGGATCCTTCCACTTCCCTCTAATCCGAAAAGTCAGAGATATTGTCTTTTAGCTGGGGCCACGTGGCCACCCAGATCAACAGACATATACCCCTTCCCTCATGATTATATCATTCAAACCTTCCACAACTCCCGCTCTCCCCACCATTCTCCCTGAGTCACAAGACTGGATACTCTTCCCCCTCCTCATTCTCTACCCTCGCTCCCCAACCCCCAACATGTTCCAGATGATCCTCCCGCCGCTGACTCAGCCTCTCAGCTACTAGAGGCAATTGGGCCAGACTCAAGCCCTCCAGGGGACTTCCCTGCAGCAGCAGCAGCCCCTCCTCCCCTGGAAGAAGCTGGGCCACCTAAAGGAACCCGGCGGTGATGGATAATAGAAAACTCAGAATCCCCTGTGATGCTCCCTCTCCGTCCCTACGGGCCAATGAACCGTCCCAACTGGGAACCCAACAACTTTGAAGGTAGGTAGCATCTGTCCACTTATCGCCGGGCTCTAATAGCGGGTATAGCGGGTCACCAAGCGACCGCCAGAGGGCCGACTAATTTGGCCAATGTAAGAGAGATTATCCAAGGGCCTAATGAGTCTCCCTGTATGTCTCAGGAGAGAATTATGGAAGCATAAAGGAAATATACTTCTTTTGATCCTCAGGCAGAGGACCAAAAGGCATCTGTTGCAATGGCCTTTATCGAGCAGGCTGCCCTAGATATTAAGAGAAAGTTACAATGTCTAGATGGATTACAAGATATGATGTTAAGAGATTTAGTCAGAGAACCTGAGACAGTATATTATAAGAGAGAAATTGAGGAGGAGAAGGAACAGAGGAGAGAGAAGGAAAGGGAACAAAAGAAGGATGAAAGGAGCAAAAGGCAGACTAAAGCATTGGCTAAGGTTTTGTTCACAGCAAAAAATACTCCAGAAGGTTAAATGCAGGGAGACAGAAAGGGATACCTGGGCCCACGCCAAAGGCTGCCCCTGGCATCAGATCAATGTGCCTACTGAAAAGAAAAAGGACACTGAGCCAAAGAGTGGCCCAAAAAGGAGCAGCCACACGAGCCCGCCATGCTGACTCTAGAAGAGGACTAAGAAAGTCGGGGCTTGGATCCCCTCCCCGATCTCAGGGTAACATTTGAAGTGGAGGGGATTCCAGTGAACTTTGAAATGGATACAGGAGCAGGATACTCAGCCCTTAAGACCCCACTGGGCCCCCTATAAATAAATAAATGGTCCCTAGTTCAAGGGGCTAATGGCAGTAGATATCAGGCTTGGACAAAAAAAGAGGATTATGAACCTAGTAAATAGAAAATCCACACTCTTTTCTAGTAATCCCAGAATGTCCAGCCCCATTGATGAGCAGGGATCTGCTTACCAAACTCTGGTCTAGAATAACCTTTATCCCTGATGGTCCCCAAGTGGAGTTTCTAAAGCCTTCAGTAAAAGCTCCCATAGTCACGGCTTTGACTATGTCCGTAGAAGGTGAACATCACTCTTCGTGTCCCCTAGAACTGATCAACAAAGCAAACTCGCACAGAAATGGATAAAAGATTATCCTAATGTATGGGCAGAAACTGCTGGGTTAGGTCTAGCCCTTAAACAACCTCCAATAGCAGTATAATTAAAAGCCTCTGCCTCTCCAATCAGTGTTAAACAATATCCCCTAAGCAAAGAAGCTAAGGATGGGATAAGGCCCCATATTCAGAAATACCTGACTCTTGGGGTCTTAAGGCTCTGTCAATCAGCCTGGAATACCCCGCTGCTACCAGTTAGAAAGCTAGGAACTGGGGACTACCATCCTGTTCAAGACCTAAGAGAGATCAACAACAGAGTGCAGGACATTCACCCCACAGTACCCAACCCATATAATTTGCTTAGCACTCTGAATCCAGAGCGGGAATGGTACACTGTGCTGGACTTAAAACATGCTTACTTCTGCTTGCCCCTACATAAGGACAGTCAGTTGCTGTTTGCTTTCAAGTGGATAAACCCAAAAACTGGAACATCTGGCCAATTAACCAGGACTAGATTCCCACAGGAGTTCAAAATCTCCCTCACTCTCTTTGATGAAGCCCTCCACAGGGACTTCAACGACTTCAGAACTGCCCACCCTGAAGTCACCCCACTCGAATATGTGGATGATCTGCTACTGGCAGCCGACACCAAGGAGAACTCTGAGTCTGGGACCCAAGCACTATTATTCGAGCTTGCTCGGCTTGGATATAGGGCTTCTGCCAAAAGGCCCACTTTTGTCAGCAAGAAGTAATCTTCCTGGGTTATTCTCTTAGGGGTGGCAAACGATGGCTCACTGAGCCCAGAAAACAAACCGTTGTGCAGATACCTCCCACTTCTAATAAGAGACAACTCAGAGCGTTTTTTGGGACTGCCAGCTTTTGCAGGTTATGGATTCCTGTGTTCGCATCTCTGGCTGCACCTTTATACACTCTGATAAAAGGGGATGCCCACTTCCAATGTACCCCTGAGTACAAACAAGCTATTGATAATGTCAAAAAAAGGTGCTGCTCTCTGCTTCAGCCTTAGCACTACCAGATGTAGATAAACCCTTCAATCTCTACATAGAAGAAAAGAAAGGAATAGCACGGGGAATGCTCACTCAGACATTGGGACCTTGGAAATGGCTAGTAGCATTCTTATAAAAAAAACTGGACCCAGTGGCTAGCGTGTGGCCCCATTGCTTAAGAACTATAGCAGTGGCAGCCCTTCTAATAAAAGATGCTCATGAATGAACGTTGGGACAGAAGCTCACCATTATAGTCCCCCATGCCCTGGAGAGCATCATCTGCCAGCCTCCAGAGAGGTGGCTATCAAACTCCAGAATTAAGCACTACCAGAGCCTCTTGCTTGACAAAGACAGTATAATGCTGGGACCCCCTGCTCCACTCAACCCGGCTACACTGCTGCCAGAAGTATCATCAGGACCCGTCGCTCATGAGTGTCAAAACATACTGGCAGAGAAAACCAGTATACGACAAGACTTGAAGGATCAGCCACTGCCTCGCCCTGAAGTCGTATGGTTTACGGACGGCAGCAGCTTTCTCCAAGACGGTAAGCGGCGGGCTGCACTAGCAGTACTTAGCAAAACTAATGTCATCTGGTCCTCTGGTCTCCCAGAAGGGACATCAGTCCAAAAAGCAGAACTGATTGCTCTTACGAAAGCATTGGAACTAGCAACAAGCAAAAGGGCAACCATATACACTGACAGCCGCTATGCATTTGCCCCTGCTCATGTGCACAGGGCTATTTACCAGCAAAGAGAATAGTAACCTCTTCCAGGAAAGAAATAAAGAATGAAGATAAGATCCTCCACCTTCTCTCAGCAGTGCAGGGCCCTAAAGAACTAGCTATAGGGCACTGTCCAGGGCCCCAGAAGGGAAACGACCCCGTGGTGGTTGGAAACAGAAGGGCAGATGAGGAAGCTTAATTGCCAGCCCTAAACGAAGTGACTCTGTTAACTTTTTCCACATGGGGGGAACAAAAATCAGGAGACTTGGCAGCTCCGGAACCTTCAGGCAACTTATCATCTGAGGAGACAGATACAGAACTCTGGGACCCTACAGAGCCAAGTTTACAATTTCAAAAAGCCCACCTTTATGTCAAAGACTTACACTAGCTCACCCACTTAGACTCAAAGAAGTTGTAGGCACTCTTAAAGGACCGAAGAAAGGACTTATTATTGACTGACTCAAAGAGGAAAGAAATAGCTGAGCAGGTGACTAGAGCTTGTCAAGTCTGTCAATTAGTTAATACTTACCCATCCAAGCTTCCTGCAGGAAGCACTTACGAGGAACCAGACCAGGACAATTCTGGGAAGTGGACTTTACTCAAATTAAGCCAGCAAGTTATGGACTTAAATATCTCCTAGTCTTTGTAGGTACTTTTTCAGGATGGGTCGAAGCCTTCCCCATGAAGAAAAAAACGGCTCAGATGGTGGTCAAAAAGATCCTAGAAGACATTTTTCCAAGGTCCGGCTTGCCTAAGGTAATAGGGTCCGACAATGGACCGGCATTTGTAGCCCAAGTAAGTCAGGGATTCGCCAGGACCCTGGGGATTAACTGGGAGTCACATTGTGCTTATAGACCCCAGAGCTCAGGACAGGTAGAAAGGATGAATAGAACCATCAAAGAGACCTAAACGAAATTAAGCCTGGAGACCGGCATAAAATATTGGACTATGCTCCTATCTTATGCACTGTTTCCTGCAAGAAATAACCTCTATGCCTCTTTGTGTAACCTCACCAATTATAAAATTCTCTATGGTGCCCCTCCTCCAGTAAGGGACCTAACCCCAACTCGAGACTTAATGATTCCTTTCACACACCCTTGCTTGACAGACTTAAAGCCCTTGAACAAACCCAGCACCCAGCGATACCTGTGGAAATAGTTGGCCACTGCTTATCAGCCTGGAGACAAAGAAACCCCACATTGTTATCAAGTGGGAGACTTAGTCTACGTGAAACGGCATCAGGTGTCATTCCTGGAACCCCGCTGGAAAGGACCATACCAGGTGTTTCTTATAACACCTACAGTGGTGAAATTGGATGGGATCACTTCCTGGATACATGCCTCACATCTCAAGCCTGTGCCCTGTACAGATTTCGGCTGGAAACTGAAACTGACTGGTAACCCTCTCAAGTTGCGTGTCTGTCGTGTGGATAGGGCTATGGATTCTTCCCCTGTCCACCAGCATTCCTAATCCCCATCAGCCTGTTCAGCAACAATGGCAAGTTATAAATCCTACTGGGCAAGTAGTGTGGTCTATTTCACATACAGCCGCCTTATGGACTAGGTGGCCATCTCTCCACCGAGACATTTGTCAGCTTGTTATAGGCCTCTCTGACTGGGATCTCCCTGACATAGAGGACCCCACACATATCCCACTCAAACCCAAACCAGGGCAACATAGACCACCTTACCCCATGAATTATGGATGTCATCTCCCCAACTGAGGTGTAAACTAGCCAGTCTTGATTTTTATGTGTGCCCAGCTGATTTCCGAAGTTGCAAACAGGCCCAAACCTGTGGAGGACCCATTGACTTTTATTGTAGATCTTGGGGATGTGAACAAACGGGAGTGCATGGTGGAACCCAAACTCTCCAGACAGTATGATTCAGGTAGGACCAAATGACACCTGGATTGATCCCAAGAAATGTGCCGCTAGCCAAGCGGTGTCAAAAACTCGCTGTGGAAAGAATAGTCTATGTTACCCCCTCAAATAACTTTCACTTCCAAAGGAAGGGGATACCTCAGAACAACATGGCCTATGGGAAATACTAGGGGAATGCGATTTTATATTTATGGCCCTGGTTATGACTTTGCTCTCTGGTTCACCATCCAGCTTAAAAAGGAAGAAAAGCCCACAGCAATAGGGCCCAATCCCCTCAAGCCAGGAATTAAACCTCCTAAACCTCCCATGCCTAGATCTACCAGAACCCCTCTACCATCTCATACTTCCTGGTTTCGGTCTTTGCCTACTTTCCCAGTCCAGAATACAGCTGACTCCTCCCCCTGGGAACTAATTAAAGGAACCATTATGGTACTGAACTCCACACAATCAGAACTCCTTGCATTTCAGCCCAGGTATTAGATAGCTCTGTAAATTATTGTGTAATGGTGCAGATACTCCCCAGGGTGCTCTATGATGATGCAGAATAATTTGAAGGTCTACTAGGGGGACTAACAACCTGATTTCACCGGGAGCCAGTGTCTCTTACTCTAGCCATCCTACTGGGGATAGGAGTTACTGCAGGAGTGGGTACGGGAACAGCTGCTATGATCCGTGGGTCACAACAAATGGCCCGATTAGAAACAGCAATATATCAAGACTTGAAAACGTTAGAGACCTCCATCACAGTTTTGCAGGAATCCTTAACCTCTCTCTCTGAGGTTGTTTTACAGAAAAGGCAAGGATTAGACCTCCTCTTCATGAGGGAGGAGGGCATCTGTGCTTCACTGAGAGAAGAATGCTGTTTTTATGCTGACCATAGTGGAGTTTTAAAGAATCCATGAGTAAATTGAGAAAATGCCTTGAAGAGAACCAGAGAGAAAGGGAGATTCAACAAGGGTGTTTTGAGTCATGGTTTACCCAGTCCTCTTGGTTAACTAAACTTTTATGAGACTTAGCTGGACCCCTGATCATCCTTATGGTGTTACTAAATGTGGGACCTTGTTTGCTAAACTGCATAGTTTCCTTTCTCCAGGTTCAGATTGGGCAGGAAAAAACTCATGGTAATCAGATAAAAATACTATCCACTGGCAGAAATAGAATCTGAGAACCCGCAATAATTATGATTCATTACTTTTAAGATTAAAAGTAGTCAGAAAAAGGAGTGGAAAATGAAAGAATAAAAGAAATTTAAATTGAAACGTAAAGAACCAGGTTTTGTAAAGTTTCCAAGCTGCACTCAGAACCTGAAATTCCTGTGGCAGTTAAGACAATTCCCAGAACTGCCCATTAGATGTGTGTTGAAATCTTCCCTGACCACCTAGTAGCTAAACAACCCCTTCCCAGAAACCCTGCAGCTCAGCACGAATACATCTCAGGGCTTCAACCAACCAGTTTAAATGTATACCCCTTCTCAGGGCTAAAAAATCACCCCCTGCCCGACCTGTTCCCGCCAATGGATGTGCTAATCTTGTTTTAGAGTTGCTATTTGATTTTCCTGCGGCGTATGATGATTTCCTAAAGGAAGCTATGATGTATGTAAAGTCCCTGCCCTCTCTAAAGAATGTATATAAACTCTGCTCAAGTTGTTCTCGGGGATCTTTTTTCTTTTCTCCTCTGGAGTGAGCTCTGAGCCCCAGATGCTGGACCCCCAATAAACTATTTCTTTTGGCATGAGACAGTTTCTTGTTGGTCTTTTCCTCCAACGTCGATGACCTTTTCAGTTCCTGACTACCTTCAAGTGAGAATAGCAATCCTTTGAGTCAAATGAGTTCTTCAAAGACCTGAAGAGGCTAGCCCATAGGTGCTTGGGTTTTCTCATGACTCCAAATCACAGTAAGAATATATACCTGACAGTCAGTAGGCCTCAAATTGGAGAAGAAGAGCAGTATTAGCAGCAGGGCTATTTGATCATTCCTGCTTCAAAGGATGGGGTCCATGCCACCCAACGCCCTTATAGACTTCAAATCTTACCTAGATTTCTGTTTTCATACTTATATTTCACCGCATATTCATGTAAATATCACAGGTTTCCAATACCATTATTTATTCTGCAAAATGATTCCTAATCGAAATCGAACCTGTTATTAACCTTAACCATACACTCTTCCCTCAATCTAACTTTACAAAAGAACAGGGAAATTGTTGATCTTACAATACAGGAATGTAGGCGATCTTCCACCTGCTGAGAACCTCAAAGTTCCATGCAGAAATCATCCCTGAAGAAGATGTAGGCACCTATGAAGCATGTGAGAGAGCAAAAGTCAACTTCCATGTCAAACAACCTGGTCAGGATGAAAGAATGTGACTGAATCAGCCTCTCTCTTCTTAATGTAGATTAAATGGACCAAACCAGGCCCAGGCCTGTGTGGAGAGCTGTTCCTGGGTGCTTGTGGTTGATATACCATTCTAACTTGTGTAAGTGTCACAGGAAGTAGGGGCAGACTCCATCTCATGGGACCCTTGGAAGCAACTGTTAGTACAAAGTGGTTGCCAAGGCAGTGACCTCATTCATTTCCTGAAGGAAGTCACCTACCACACTTCCTTGGTGATTGACTGCCAGGCACCCAGAGAAGTCCCAGTCCCAGTCCCAGTGGTCTCAATTGTTTGGATTTATCAAGGACAGAGTCAGTCTTTCTTGGTACCTACTTAAGTGATGATGGCCAAATGCCAGGAGAGGTCTGAATAGAAGCCTTTTCTGAGAAAGCAGGTAGTGGCTCAACCATGGCTCCTGACAACTTCAAAGAGTTGGCAAAGAAGACCAGATCTGAGACAGAACAGGCCACTTCGGGGAACATAGTATGGCCCACCAGTCAGAGGACACTGAGGATAGTCACAGACATCCTTGGGGGAAGGAGGTGCTGTTGTGGGTGTCCCTATGAGTTTGTTGTTTAGTCTCATGTTCTGAGAATAAGTCGGTTTGTTTGTTTGGAGTGGAATGTTTCTAGAAATTTGTTTGACAACATGAGTGTTTCTATGTCTGTGTATCCCACTGTATACATGGTTATAGACATTTGAAAAGAGAATGCATCAATGGTTGTGTCCTGTCTGGTAGAAAGCTTCCCAGCATTCATCCTGCCCAATTTAAGAATGGAGAGTGGCTTGCCTTATGGATGGGCAACACCTACTACCTTCCTAAGTTTCTCTCTTCTTCTTGAATACGGGCCACTCTCCATAATAGCCCCATGGTTTTGTTTCCAAGATATGCACCACCTCCAAGCTCTCTGACATGGGCATGTACTTAATAGCTGAAGAGAATGGGAGCATCTCAAAAACTCAGAATTCTGTGTGACCAGTAAAGTCTCAGTGGAGAAACACTGCTTTGGGCTTTTTGCTTACCTATTGTTCTGTTGTCCTGAATGTCAGGAAGGTCTTTGCCTCAGGCCACCCCTTTGTGAAGCCTGAAGAAAACAGTTTACAAACGGAAATGAATGGGCATCACCTGTGGCTCTTTGCTTAATTGCTTTGGAAAGGGATGTGGCTGAATCAGCCTCTTGGCCCTTTGTTAGGCAGTGGCTTAGATTGTCAGCATCTGATGCATCTAAAGAAAGTTTCCAAGTGTGCATTCATAACCAAAATGGCCAAAAGAGCAGTCTTTGTGGATGAAGTGTCTCGCCATCTTTTGTAACCTTCCTGACCTCCATCAAGTGAAAATAGAAATTCTTTGGGTCAAATGAGTTCTTCAAAGCCCTCTAGAGGCTAGCCGATAGGTGCTTGAGTTTTCTCATGACACAAATTCTCATGAAGAATCTATACCAGACAGTCAGTAGGACTCAAATTGGAGAAGCGGAGCAGTTATAGAGCAGGACTAATTGATCACTCTTTGTTCACAGCAAGGGTGTCCAGGCCAAGCTGACTTTAGGCAAATGAGGCACAATGTGCTTATTTTGGACAGTGTCTTGGGCTCTGCCCCTCATGGAAACCTCCAGCCAGAGGTTATGATGAGTTTATATGTGGAAGAAGATGAGGGCCATGTGGGAGTGTTTTGGTTTTAATTGTGGTCAGCTGTGTGGTGGTTGGTAAAGATGCCTGGGTCCACCTGAGCTTGAACTATGGTGTGATTTCCCATAGAGACTGAGTAATGGAACTGACCTCAGAGAAGTATTGCCATGAATTGTGTTGGGATTTTAGGTGGCCATGTATGAGATTCATCCTTGAAAACTGAGATATAGAAAAGGGTGGCTTTCCAAAGAGTACTGTCAAACTCAGCCTGGATATCACATGACTTTATTCTGAAAGATTGGCCGCCATAGTTGAGAGTCAAAACATACATGGACCTTACATTGGAGACCTCAATGGGCCTGGCTTCATGTGTCCTTTGGGCCACTCTTTGGGAAGCCTTGCCTCTGAGAGTTCACCAGAGCTTTCCTTGAAATGTGCTTCTTCAAAATTTAATGGTTCCTGAATGAATTTAAACCCACAGTTTCCCCAAATTCATCCTTGAAAAATGGCTAGATAAATACCATGAAATTTTTGAAATTCCCATGACCAGGTGGCCCTGGAGAATCTTTGGATGTCCTGTTGCTGATCATGAGGGTACCAGACAGTGCCTTGATTGACTGGGTTTCATGAAAACGGTGTATAACACAGATACCAGTATGTTGGAGGCTGCTGAGTAGTGGGCCCAGAGCTGTGATGTGCAGGTGTGTGATAAAGCATCTCTTGTCAAGCCATGTGGATCTGTCATTGATTCCAAATGGCTTGTGGCTGACATGGTGCAGACAGGAATCACGTATATGTCTGAATCCTCTCCATAAAAGGCATCTTGTTATATGGAGATGTTTCAGGGCAATGTTCAGAATCAGGTTGCTATGGTTAAGGGGACAAGCTATGTGGAATAGAAGCCTGGTTGGTGCATTCTCCTGCAGACCCTGACCCACCACACGTGACAGGACTCCCTCCAGCACTGTGTCCCAGTTGAACTCCTTGTATTTCGTGAAGCAAATACCAAACTCCCAGTGCAGCAGCAAGAAACACCATGAAAAGTGGAGGATGACCAAATGGCTTCACAGTCCACATGCGGAGACACTTAGCTTTCAGTGGCCACAGTTTACCTACAAAGAGAGAAGTCAGCACTGCTGCCTCATGTTATTTGGAAAATAAGAAACAATGTCCTCCAGGTCACATAGATGCAGACTCAGCTTTAATGGTCTCCTTAGAATGGAAGCAAAAGCTCCTGACAACAACATATATGTCAAGTGCCCATCCTCAGAGGCAGTTTCTCAAGTAGTCTTTAGGCAGGCAGAGCTCCATGTTGGTGGAGTGTTTACCTTTTAGACCAGGACGCAAGAAAAGACCACTGACTCCAATTAAAATCAAATTAAAGCAAACTTATTATTTCCACCACCCGGGCTGTGTCTCCCTCCCAAAACGGCGGGAACAAGAGAGCAACCCCACCTTTCTAACAGAATGGCTTTATAGCGCAGAATGTTACAGAAAAGGGTGGTTACAGATAACAGAACTCTGACAAGCATCACACTAATGATAGTTTACATTTTTTTTTTTGCTGGCCCCAACATCAGAATTTATGAGAACCATTAGAGCCTCAGAGAGTGTCGTCTGGCCAGGGAAGGCCAATATTTATGAGGTGTAAATAAAGTTTCAGAGAGGGCTGTTATCTGGTCAGAGAGCCATGCATGGGTGAGTTCAAGGCATGGGCAGGCATTCAAAGCAGGTTCAGAATTTGCTGTAATTTATAGTTAAGCCAAAATTATCTTTTCATGGCTTTGTGTCAAGATGGCTCCAATTTAAATAAAATATCAGGTTGGGTCTATCATTCCCCCATTTTCTAATGTGTCCCTTTCAAATCTTTGATAGGGTAGGGGACGAGCACTGAGGGAAATTTAATTCATCAGGTAACAGTCTCCCCATTTTTTGAACTCACCCAAAACCGGTCTCCCTGATTTTACTGACTTAATTAATTACTTATATTGATAGTCTATTTATTTTTGGCTCCATTGTAGTAAGAAGCGAGGCGTCACTCATTTTGACTTCTTCTGAGCTGAGAGAGGGTGACGTGAGGGGGTACGGTCTGAGAGACATGAGTTGCCTTTTCGAAGTCAGTTCAGTTTGAAGTCTGGTTGGGGAAGTACAGGTTGTAAAGTCATCTGGGGATGGGTTCTTCTATGAGAGAAACAAAATACATGAGTACTGAATAAATGTTGCAGCAGCTGGAACATGTCACTGTATAGAAGTTCCCTCACCAGTCTTAAATATCCCCAGTTATCAGGACTGTCAACTTAATATTTAACATTTAGGGTTACAGTTGTCCCTCCCCATAAAATACAGTGTTATAATTTAATACCATCTGATCCTGCAAAATTCTTTTACTAGTATGACCTCTGTGTCTAATAGAGAAACCCTTAATTCTGTTACTCAAGGCTGGATAATTGTACTAGCAAACTCCAATATTACCTGTGTAGGTTAGGAATATCTGTAGGCCTTAAACTAAAAACTTCTGCCTCTGGCAGCTCCTCTTGATAGTCTCTTTTTGTAGTTATCAGGCATTCCTCTCTGAGAACCCTTCTTTGTAGCCTCCAGTCTTATTTATTTTGGGAGGCTAACATAAAGTGTATACCTTAAAATATTATTATTACTGTTATTATTTAAAATGCCCAGGAATGGCTGTATTTTGCATTTAACTGTCTTTCCTAAATGTTTAAGATGAAGCAGTCAAACTGACTTTTGTTTCTATCTATTATGAACAGTCAGCTGAGCTTTTACGGGAGTCATTCCTGGGGAAACTTGAGAGCAGCTTCTCAGTTCTGCTAGTGCCATTTTCGCTAGGTGTGTCCAGGTCTTGCTTGACCCTGTGGCTTCCCTCGGAAGCATCAGGGATGTCTCCCTTCTCTGATGACTGTCTTCTTCATAGAAAATGCACTGATTGGCTTTCTGTTCTCCAGTGGCTCAGAGTTGCAAAGCTCTTTAGGGAAGTCCCCTGTTCCCTGGATACAGACTGACTCAGAGGGCAAGAATCAAATATTGGTTTTCTTGGCCCTTTTCATTTAACTTTAATTTTAAATCCTAATTTTAAACATCCAGCAAATAAATTTTAGCAGCCTTATATTAAGAGTACTGGGCTTTAATGTCTGTAATTTAAAATTATTTATCTTTTTATTAATTGGGATCTGTATTTTTCTGTCTGTCTTTTGGTGATGACTTGTTATCTTTAATTAACCCATGTTGTGTTCTTAAAGCAACACTTCTGTAAAACACTAACAGGGAATCTTTAGATCACTTATAAGGAAATTACAAAATAAAATTAACAAGAGTAAATATACTTAGTTCGTGTAATAGCTACCCTGAATTTTTAGGCTGAGTTATTTATTATATTTCTTGTTTGAGATCCTAATAATCTTGATATGAAAAAAAAAGAACTTTTGAATGTAACTTTAAATGAAATAACATCTGACCCACTGCTTTCGTAGTCATTCTCACATGTAGTAAGATGGGACACAGAGCCTTATCTCAAGTAAGGCAGGGCTCTTTATAAATCTTACGTGTTTTAGTTCTAAAGATGATCTTTGTTTTTAAATATCAGTTTAAAAAGTTAACATTAATTGTTTGAGGTCACATGAACATTAGTTAACACCATATAATATAACATTTAAAACATGAATAAAATAAACGCTGAAAGTTTTATCCTTTTCATAGCTAAGGCTCTCATTAACATAAAAATACATTCAAATTGTTCCCCAATGTAAAAAGTAACATAAAAGTTTACATATCTTATTGATAAAAGGTAAATAAATGCCCAATATATATATTTTTTTTTACCATACAACTTCAGAACACCAGCTTCACATAATGCTCTTTTAAAGTTTCTACCTTAGAGACTTGTATTCCTGGAAGATATGAGCACATTAATAGCATCACAATTGCATTGATGTTTCTACATTAACCAAGTTTAGCTTTTAAAGAAATGGCAGTACAGTGCTCTAAAATAACAGATCGTATTTAATAAGTTGTTTAATATTTATGGTTGCTTGCTCTAGAAAAATAAAACTTAATAAACACAATGTTATTGGTAAACATATGTTTTAAGAAATTTTTGTGTCTTTTACACATAACTGATTTTTACAATCTTATACAGACTTTAGAACAAACTTATACAGACCTTAGTAAATCAATAACATATCTAACAAGAATACTCATGAATGAGTAATCAAATATCAAATTTAATTTATTTATTTATCAAAATATTAGACAAAAGTATTGAACAGTGTAGACCATTTTTTGTTGAAGGAAAAGTCCTAGAACCAAGGCATATTAGACCTTTTGTCGACATTAATATTTCATTAGATTTTTGAACACCTAGAAAAACATGTAAGCTTAAATTTAAAGACATTTATTTTTATCTGTTTATCCAATTTAAAGTGAACCATTTAAATCACGTAAATTAAAGATCTTTGGATCCGCTTTTTAAAATTTGTTTTTGTGAGTGCTCCTTTTTTTATGAGCGCTCCTTATGTATGTTAATTTGTATATAATATACATGATATACGGACATATGTATATATACACATACAACACATAACAAGAGTGTGCACACATAATTATAGTAAAGGCCTTGTAGCTTTTCGCAGGTGAAATCTCCATTGCAATGTTTCAAAAACTCCACTGTTGGTCAAAGATAGAACTGATCAGAAAAACATTAACCTAGGTCGGTAGGATCAAAATCATGAGTTAAAAACAATACAGAATCTAAGGAAAAAAATAAGAGTCCTAGAAAAAGTGACTGGGCAGTTATTAGTAAATACCATACAATGTAATTTTTCTCCCCCACCCCTTAGGCCTCAGATCAGTCTCCTACTGAGCTAGTAGGCTTCTTTCATTTGCATTTCAACATAAGGCCTGGCTGAGGTCTGGAAGGAGCAGGGAAAAACTGCTATTCTGAGCAGACACCTCAGGCCTAAGGCATTTTAACCATAATTTTCATGTTTGGATGTTGAAAATTATGGTACAATTTTAAGTTACAATTCACAAAATTTTATATCTTTACATCTTGTTCTGTCAACAGATACCATACTATGATTTACTATCCTTTTCCAAATTAATGCACTGGTACACACTGTGATATTTTCCCAGTCTACCCAATTCAAAACTGGTGAAAAATAAGACTGGATGTTTGGGAAGTTACTTGCCAACTTGGAAATAGAGTTCTTTAGTTTTCCATGCTAAGTATTTAAGTTCTCTTGCATGAATTATCTAAAATCATAAACTAAACAATTATATGAACCAGACTTTTAACTGCAAGATTGTACAATGCTTCAAAAACCCATTCAGATACCAGATTGTTACAATAAAACGTCATCATTTAGACACACATTGAGCTAAGATCATTCCCAAGAAACAATTTATAATATGAACACATTATTGCACATGTCTTTAAGGGCCAGAAACAAAGACACAAGACATACAGAAAGGAGCTCCAGACTATGGCTGACAGACAAAAGCCTTTAAAACATAACAGATAAGAGAAAAATCTCCTACACCTGTAGCACGATAGATGTCCCCACAAGGGGAACAGATGTTTTCAAAGAGGAGCAACCTGAAATGTGAAATCAAGGGTCTCCATGGTGACTTTACTGCATTTAGTGTCCCCTTTTTCTTATTCTCTTTTTTAATAAGACAGAGGTGGCATAATTCTTACTGTGCAGGGACGGAAGAAGGGAATTCTCTGAAGCAACAGGGCTTTGGCAGCTGCTGGGAGTCCTTCAGTCCTTCCTTTTACTTACAGGATTAGCTCCTCTGGTTCAGTTCCACCCCGAGCACGCTCCGTCTCCTAATATTTCAGTAGTCAGCTCTCAAAAAGTCCCAGGGTCCGGGGGAGGGTATCAAAATTTGTAACTTAAATTTTGGTTCCTGATGTTGAAGCCAATTAATACCAATTTAATAATGAGGACAGCGTTTGGAAAAAGAAAAAGGGAGGTTTACTGCTTTGCTAACAAAGGAGAAACACAGGGGATTCTGCCAAAAGGTTGTGACTCTCTTGATCTGGAGGGACAAGCGGTTTTAAAGGAGTTTCACTTTTTCACCTAAGAGATACTCAGTTCTTAGGTCACCAGCAGGCATTGCCCTCTGCAGTGGGTGTGCTCCAGGCAACCAGCTAGGGGCTTCTCTCATCCTGCTTGACAAAGGGGGGGAAAGTTCATCACAGTTCCTTAAAACACAGTCCAAAGGGGTGTCAGGCTTACTTGCTTTATTACCCATTTTCACGTCCAATATCATTATGTTTTTACCAAAGAAATCACACAACAAAACGCACAAAAACTAACAAACCAAAAACATACAGAACACAGAAAAAAACACAAAGAAACAGAAAACCGGTAAAGAAACAGAAAAACAGAGGAGCAATACAACGTCTTGCTAAAGCTCCGGGGAAGGAGCTCCTGCATGCCCATTGGCACCTCTCTACCCTTTCAGAGGAATTCCCTACAGAACAGAACAGAGGACAGAATGATTCTTGTTACTGTCCCAGACAGGAATATATGTGAGCCTCCCCATGCCACCTCTCTGTCATCAGAAGAGATGTCCCTTTACCGGATATCAGATGTTATAAAGATACCACTTACCTATGGAGGCCTCCTCCACCAGGTGCTTGCTAATAGTTATAGTGTGATGGTTCACTGCAGTGCTCCCCGGACTGAAGGCTCACTCCAAGGCCTTTGAACTTGGCTCTCCAGCCCGGAGCCTTGGAGGAAAGGCCAGCTTCAGAATTTCCAGGAGTCTGGTCTTGTGATCTGGTCGGGTCATCTCACTGGGGAACTCTAAAATATTAGACCAGGATGCAAGAAAAGACCACTGACTCCAATTAAAATCAAATTAAAGCAAGCTTATTATTTCATCCGGGTGGGCTGCCTCTCCCTCTCAAACAGCGGAAACAAGACAGCATCCCCACATTTCCTACAGCCCAGCTTTATACCCCAGAAAGTTACACAAAAGGGGAGTTACAGAAAACAGAACTTTGACAAGCATCACACTAATTATAGGTTACATTTTTTATTTTCTGGCCCCAGCATCAAAAATTATGAGGACCATTAGAGCCTAGAGAGGGTCTTTGGCCAGGGAAGGCCAATATTTATGAGGTGTCACTAAAGTTTCAGAGAGGGCTGCAATCTGGTCAGAAAGCCAGATATGGGTGAGTTCAAGGCATGGGCAGGAATTCCAAGTAGGTTTAGAATTTGCACTAATTTATAGTAAAGAAAAAATTATCTTCTCATGGCTGTGCGGCAAGATGACTCCCAATTTTATTGAAAGATCAGGTTGGGAGATCAACCCTGTCCTTTACTTTTGGAAACTCCTCTACCACATCCATGTTTGTGAACTCCTGAGCATTTTCTATCCCAGATATGTATTCACAGATATTTTATCTATACTCCTCTAATTGTGTCTTACTTGGGGCGAAGGTAATGTCAAGGCATTGTTCTGGATGAGAGTGGGAAGATTATTGTATACCATATATTTGCATACTCATTGGATTCATTTTTCAATTTTCCATTCAAAATACTATATCCCTCACAATAACCCATACTCTATGAGACTCTAACAACTAATACTAATATGATGGAGAAAAATAACCGAAACAAAATTGAAATACAAGCAGTTCAGAGGAGACATGGTGTATATTGGACTTGCCTTTTGCAAGATAAATGGTAGGTGTTATTAATCTAGTCAATTTTTAATTGAAATAGTTCTCCATGTGTTTTTAAAGTTAAAAAATATGTGTATTCCTGTCTCCCTTTCTCTGTAGCCTATTCAGCACATGTATTTTTATATGCACATATAGAATCCTACGTGATATCACAAGTAAATTTTTGTGAGGTGCCTGACTTGGCAGTTACAAATTGTGAGAAGAGATTACTCCTCCTAAAAGCTGTTGGAACTGAAATTTCAAGCTATAGGTGAGCTTCCTAGTAGAACAACATTATACATAAATCCATGTTCAGTGAAATGAATGTTTTTCGATCTGTGGATGATATATATTTCATGGTGAATTTTGTTGGGCATATGAATTGGTATGTTTATTGTCTGTGGTTGTTTGTGTGTGTGTGTGTGTGTGTGTGTGTGTGTGTGTGTGTGTGTGTGTGTTTGTGTGTGTGTGTATATATATATATATATATATATATACACACACACACACACTCTCCAGAATTTTCATAATATGAAATGTATGTGTCTTATATACACTCCCTAAATTCATTCATGTTCATGTATGTGGATTAATAATCAACTTTTCACAACATTATTCTCAGAAATATTCATTCACCTGAAATATATATTTGTTTCCTAGTACTGAAAACTAACTTCAGTGAAAGGTACATACAAATCCTAATATTTCTACAGTTACTGACCCAGTTTAACATCAATGCAAGTAGATTCCTATGGGACATGATGCATCTTTTGATGTTCATTTTTATTCAACAGTGGTACCTTACTATTTTTCAGTTTTTGCACATCATAGGATACATATTTCATCCACTAGTTAGCAAAATTATAGGCATTTGTTTCACTTTTAATCACTTTCTTCTCCAGAACACATGTATTTCTCTATGTTTCTTGACTGGTCTTTTAATGAGACTTCTTTCCAAATACATTATAATCGATTTCCATAATCATTTTGAAACAAATCTCACACACCCTTCATGATAAACCATAACCCTAAGATGACCATTAGATATATAACTGGTTGGAATGAATGATTGTATATCAATATAACATTTCTGATATATTTTCAGATATCTATTCAATCCATTATTTAAAGTGGATCCAGTTATATTGTTTATTCACAGAATGGTGTATTCTTGCATTATCTCTATATTCATAGACACAGGGTACGCCTATTTGTACCCCCATACTAATTTACACGTCTTCAAAATATTGCTCCCTGAAATGGTGGAAGAAATACTCATGTCACCAGATCTGCATATACATTTTATCACAGAAATATTCTGGACACAAAAAGCAAAGGTCACATGTACAATTGTATCAAAGCCTAAATGGGAAGTGAACATGGATTACTAAAATCATCCATGTCCATGTTGCCTAATGTTCTCAAATGTCAATTCTATTTGTGACTACATATTTGTTTCCTCTTAAGATTATAAATTCAAGCTCCAGCCTGTTGAAAATGTGTAATCCTATCACTCACTTTATACTTTACTTGATTTCCTAATGTCTTTATTGATATGTGCTTTCATACATGTTTTCCCCAGTTCATCATTGCGACTGACTCTTCACATGTGCTGACATTCACCTTCACTCTCTACCCGAAACCCTATTGTTAAGAACTTTTGGTCCAAATCCTATACTCACTCTTCATCTTAGCCTACCAAATACCTTCCAAATCCTATCGACTATTGCTTTTTGACTGGATGTTCTGTTCAACATTCAATCATCCAAGTTACAAGGTCCTATGCCATTGTATATTGATTTATCTGAGACAACTGTGCAGGACATAATTCAAAGCTAAGTATCCCACTCAAGGGCCCAATGCCCTTCTGGGCTTCAAATCTTACCAAATTTCTGCTTTCATACTTATATTTCACCTATATACTCTTGTAAATATCGCAGGTTGCCAATACCATTATTCATCCCGCAGAATGATTCCTAACCAAAATCGATGCTATTATTGAACCTAACCATACACTCTTCCCTTAATATAACTTACAGAAGAGCAGGGACAGAGTTCGTCTTACAATATAGTAATGTAGCTGATCTTTCACCGGCTGAGAAACTCAACGATCCATGAAGAAATGATCCTTAGAGAAGATGTAGGCAGCTATGTAGGACCTGAGAGAGCAATAGTCATCTTCCACAGCAAACAACCAGGTCAGGATGAATTGATGTGTCTGAATCAGTCTCTCTCTTCTTATTGTAGAGAAGATGGACCAAACAAGGCCTGTTGTCGCGACCCCTTGCCCGCAAGGAAGACGCAACTCAGGAATCTTCTTTCAGCAGTTTATTCAGGCCCTTGATATTTCTTCTAATTCCCCGTCGGATGCCCCTCCCAGCCTTAATAAAGCATCCCAAGCCCCAATGCGAAGCTGCCACGTGGAACTTTCTCACAGGGTGCTGAGAAACCATGCACCAACTCTCCCAAACAAGGAGTTGTTTATTACAGACCACAGTGGAGCCAGCGCCATCTTGCAATGGCGACCATAATCTGCAGAAATGGCTCACCACAGTTCCCCCCTTCTGTTTTCTGAAAACAATACAGGCGAGAGTAGAGGTCCTATCCCACTGTGCAGAAGTGGCTGCATAGTATGGCTCAGTCCTAAGGAGGGCCCTTCCCCAGATCTGAAGCCATATCAGCCGACGCCTTTTTTCGTGGGGCGGGCCGTGGACATCAAACCCGCATGCAATAGGACATGCTCTCCTTGAGGTCCACTTCAAGGATCACTCAAGTGCAGTGCCTTGCCTCGCATCCTGTATCGTGATGAAGGTGGACGAAGGGGGACAGCTAAGGCTGAACTGTGGCTGTACAGAATGACAAACGAGTTGACAGCACCCCGAAAGAAAGGCACGGACTTTAAGGCGATAGAGAAGCATTAGTGTGGAAACCCACCTGCGTGCAATGGCAGCAAGACCGGCAGAGTGCAAGGGCTTTCCAACACTAAGAGAATAACGAGGAAAGACATGCCGATCCCAGTGCAATGTTATAATAACTTGGGGTGCAATGGCCATGTCAAAGATTTACTGTTTAAGATGCGCAAGCCAAACTTGAGGTGAATTGCCATTTTCTAAAGCTGCAAGAGCTTGGATGATCATAGCCTTATCGTGAGCATTGCGGGCCTTGAGGCGACAGAGAAACCACAAACAGAGAAACATACCGAAGCAACACATTGCACCAAAAATGCCTACCCGAACCCACTCTTTAAAAAAGGAAAAGGCAGAAGATATCCAATCGGTGAATTGACCCAAAGTCACGGGATCAACACGGGTGCTATTCAAGACAGCTATCTGGGTTAGTTGAGACTGGATCATGTCTTCCGCTTCCATGGACCAATTTCCAGCCAAATATTCGCCAATGGTGCGGGAAGCATTCCTGGAATCATTAAATCTGACAGAGGTTATGCATAAATGTGCACGTTGGTCAACACAACCCAAAAGCACTAAGTCAGCCAATTCTTCTACCTGAGCTTAGAGTAAATCTATTCTTTGGTTGGCAGCTAAAATCCCTGACAAAATATGTTGATTAATTGTATTTTGGGATTCAAGTATGGTGGAAGTTTGTTGGAAAACTTGATTAATAGTGGCAGCAGTTTGTACTTGATTGGCCATAGCCACTCCGGCCGTAACCGCTGCAGCAGCAGATACCGCCACGGCTGTCACTATAGCCGCTGTGATTCCAAAATCTCTGCGGACTCTAAGTAGCTCAACAATAGGGAATTTATCAGGATCCGCAGTGACCGGGATTGGGACAAAAGTTGGAATCTTCATAAACACTGCTACAGTCCAGGAACCATTCCAACACTCAGATAAGAGACAGGTAGTATGAGAACAATCCAGCATCCCCGATGAGGTGGCCTTAGCCAAAAGGAATAAGAAGGGGGATTGGACACAGACCATTGCAGGAGGCAATGTGGCATTATACAACAGAGTGTTGAATGAAACAGATGTAAGTCTATTACCTTGTTCACTTTCCCTAACAGTACCAGAAATATTAGCCAGCCAACTTTTGGCTCCTACCAACTGAGCCAGTGCAGAAATATCGGCTGAAGCCCCCTTTTCATTGGAAATCAGCCATTAAAACCAGGACCAACCTACTCCTGTAGAGGAGCTGGCACTATTGTTAAAGTTATAAACATACCTATCAAGAGAGGGGGAAAGGGAGAAACCTTTAGCAACTTGATGTTTCTCCCAAGAATGATCCTGACAAGGCGTAAATATTGGGGGGAACCAAGATTAGGGGAACAGTAAGGAGAGGCCTTGAAATGAGTGGCATTATAAATACTACTAGAAAAAGGAGGCACTGGGATTAGTACCTCGGAGATAATAGCCAAGGTAGTTATGTTAAGAGCAGAGCTGTTGTTTGCAGGGGTCTCTGAGCCTGATTGATTCCCCGAAGTTACCTTGCTCAATACAGCACTGATAATGCTTCCTGAGACCTGATTGGACCGCAATGGGTCCTCCCAGTTAGTCAAATTTTGGGTCTTAAGGCTAATGCAATTAGCGTTTCTAAGGCTGAAACAAAAAACTCCTGTGAGATTAACTTGAGATTGATTAAAAATTCTCTCCATGTCCCCTCTAGGAGAGGCACAGGGAGCAGACATCTCACATGAGGTAGAAAAAAGAGTGGGGAGGACACTAGAATTACCATGAACCGGCATCGGCATTGGCCATGCCCGTGCCACTGCCCACCACCGCATTGGTGTCACCTGTGCCATCGGCACCAGCACCAGAGCCAGAGCACTTAGTAGAATGAAGATCCTCATCACAGAATTGTTGTGGTATCTCTTGTTGCTGGTCAGTTGATGTCGAGACTCTTCTTGTCAAGCGTTCAGGGACCCACAATGGTTCCGTACGATCCTGGGGAAAAACACATACAGATCCTCGTGCCCATGTCAGCACGGGGTCAGGGCCGTTCCATTGCCCCGTAAGAACATCCTTCCACTTAACATAGCCAATCACAGAGGGCTGAGGGGACACATGTCTATCGGCCGCAGAGCGACCATGAATATCCAAATTCAAAAAATTAATGGTAAAGAGAGCTAAGGACAGGCGTTCTTTAGGAGTGTGTTCAGCTCCTATTCCCCCTTTTTGTTTTTGTAAAGTTTCCTTTAAGGTGCGATGAGCATGCTCAACAATGCCTTGTCCTTGAGGATTATAAGGCAAACCATGAGTAAGTTGCACTCCCATAGTAGAACAAAAAACTGTAAATTGTCTGCCAGTATAAGCAGGTCCATTATCAGTCTTAAGGGATGCAGGTGCACCCCATGCTGCCCATGCCTCTAAACAGTGAGTAATGACATTACGTGCCTTTTCTCCTGATAAAGCAGAAGCATGGATAATTCCAGAGCACGTATCAACGGAAATATGTACATACTTAAGGTTACCAAAGTCAGGTATATGTGTCACATCCATTTGCCAAACAACCAATGGCTTTAATCCCCGTGGGTTTACTCCATAATTAGGGGGATGAAGAAATGTGACACAATGGGGACATTGCAATACTATCTGCCGAGCATCCGCTCTTGAAATGGAAAAACGCCTGCGCAGCATTAATGCATTAACATGGAAGTTTTGGTGAAACAACTTAGCCCTCTCTAAGGAGAAGCCAAGCATATCAATTGGCCTCTAGCGGCTAAGTCCGCACAGGCATTACCTTGGGATAACAGACCAGGAAGTGAGGTGTGAGCCCTGATGTGCATTGGATAAAAAGAAGCAGTGCGGTTAGAGATAAGCTGTTGAAGCTGAGTAAAGTAAACAGACACATTATGGGCATCACTAATAGTTCCCACGGTCTCCAGGACTTTTAGTGCTTGTACCACATAGCTGGAGTCCGAAATAAGATTAAAAGGAAAAGAACACTGTTTAAAAACTTCAATAACAATTTGTAGTTCTACCCATTGTGGATTTCCAGGAGCAAATTGATGCTGGATAGGGGGAGAGTCATTAATTACATAAGCTCCCATTCCAGACTTGGAACCATCAGTAAAAATGTTAACAGCCCCCGGAATTGGACTGGATGAAGTTACCTTAGGGAAAATGATGGGATGTTCTTTAACAAAATGGAGTAATGGATGAGAAGGGTAGTGATTATCAATACCCCCTTGAAACGAGCAACACAGAATAGCCCAGTTGTCTAGAGTAGCACATAAAACATTAAGTTGAGCTTCAGTGTAGGGTATGATAAGATAAGAAGGTGATTGGCCGAAAAATTGAATGCTTTGTTGAATCCCTTTAAGTGCCAATGCTGCAACAGCATCAGGATAATATTCTAAGGATTTTCCTGGGGATACATGTGGGTGGATCCATAGTAAAGGCCCATCTTGCCAAAGTACTCCAGTAGGCTGCCGCATAGTGGCAAGCACACATAACTGGAAAGGTTTATCACTCTGGATCCTGCATAGAGTGGCATGATGTATAGCTTGTTCTACTTTTATAAGGGCCGCTCTAGCCTCAGTAGTGAGGCTACGAGGGGAAGCAAGATCTGGATCACCCTTAAGAGTAGCATACAAAGGCTGGAGCACAATATTAGGAATATGTAAATATCCTCTTATCCAATTAATATCTCCCAGCAATTTTTGAAAATCATTTAGAGTTTGGAGATCTTGAGTCCTGATGGTAATTTTTTGTGGTTTTAATTTGTCATACCCAATTGTCGCTCCCAAAAACCTGATAGAATCCCCCGTTTGAACCTTTTCAGGTGCGATGTGCAGTCCATGTTGAGCCAACAGCATCACGAGTTCTTTATAAGCCTCATAAACTGTCTGTTCTAATTTTGCGGCCAATAACACATCATCCATATAGTGAATGATCTTGGTGGAGGAATACTTACGTCTGAGAGGTGCGAGTGCCTTCCCCACATACATCTGGCACATCGTGGGACTGTTAGCCATCCCCTGTGGCAACACCACCCACTCAAACCTTTGATCTGGTTCTTCGTGATTACACGAGGGATGGGTGAAAGCAAAACGTTGTGAATCTTTAGGATGCAAAGGAATGGAAAAGAAACAGTCTTTAATGTCAATAACAATTATATGCCAGCCTTGAGGAACAGAGGAGAGCAGAGGCAGCCCTCTTTGAATGGGCCCCATAAGCTGCATCTGAGCATTAACTGCTCGTAGATCATGCAGTAGGCGCCACTTCCCTGATTTTTTCTTAATGACAAATATGGGAGTATTCCATGGAGAAGTAGAAGGTTGGATGTGACCCAAATCAAGTTGTTCTTTGACTAGATCATGGGCTGCTGGCAGTTTAACCGAGGGAAGAGGCCACTGAGGCACCCAAACAGGCTCCTCGGTGAGCCATGTTATAGGTATTTGAGCCCCAGTGGCTCCTAGGAAAAACCCAGACCAAACCTGTTAAGCTTTTGATGACCTTGCGCAGGATGCTTAAATCCCTGTAGATGCCTTCCTAGTCCTAGACCTGGCCTATACCCCATATTTTGCATGATATGTTGAGACACTGGGGAATAGTCATTACTAAGAGTGAACCCCATGTCTTTCATCAGATCACGGCCCCATAAAGAAATGGGTAAATCAAGTACATAAGGCTGAAAGGTACCATCATGTCCTTCCGAGTCCTTCCAAGATAGATGTCTACAGCTGATTTGAGGGGCTTGGGCATATCCAAGTCCTCTTAAGGATTGATCAGAAGCCTGCACTGGCCATCCCCTAGACCAGTCCTTAAGGGCTATGATACTACGATCTGCTCCTGTGTCCAGCAATCCCACAATAGATTTACCTTCTATGCTTAATTCCAAAGTGGGGCGATTGCTCATATCTAGTGACAAATAGGCACAATTTCCTCCGGTGGTACCAATCTGATTTCCTGTCCGTGACCTTGAGTCAGCAGGGAAGTGATTATGCAAACTAGGCAAAATTAGCAATTGAGCAATCCGATCCCCTGGGGAGATAGACACAATGCCCCTTGGAGCTTCCACCATAACTTTTACTGCCCCTACAGTATCAGGGTTTATAACTCCGGGGAAAACATGAAGGCCTTGTAGGATAGAGGATGCACGTCCAATTAACAAACCTACAGTGCCAGGGGGTAAAGGCCCTTTGAACTCAGTTTCCACCAATTGGATTCCCATCTTAGGTGTTAATACGAGTCTGGAGGTGGAACAGAGGTCCAATCCCGCGGCACCTGTAGTGGCTCTCCGCATCTCGTGGGATGGCGCAGAGAAGGCCATGTCTCGGGTTCGGGTGTGACATTCTCCATTGCCCCATATATTCGTGGGCCCTGGGGTCGGGGGCCCCTTCGGCCGTTTTTTGGCCCAGCTGAAATAGGCTGTCCATGGATGTCCCTCACTGATCTACACTCTCTTGCCCAATGCTTCCCCTTTTTGCATTTTGGACACAGCCCCGGTTGACGAGGGCTATTAGAAGGGCCACCGCTAGGAGGTCCAGTAAAATTGCATTTTTTGGGACAGTCACGTTTGAAATGGCCGGATTGACCACAATGGAAGCATGTTCCGGCACCAGGACCGCCCCCTTTTGCGATCCGAAGGACAGCAGCTGCAAGACCTGCATTAGTTAAAGGTCCTCCAAGCTCTCTACACACTTTCACCCAAGCTTCTATGCCCTTGTTTTTATAAGGAGCGATTGCTGCTTTACATTCTTTGGTGCATTGCTGAAAAACAAGTTGTTTAATCAAGGGCATTGCTCTATCAGGGTCACCAAAGATTTTTCCTGCGGCATCCACCATCCTAGCAACAAAGTCCGAGAAAGATTCTGTGGGGCCTTGCATGATTTTTGTTAAATTGCCAGACACTTCTCCTCTATTTGGGAGTGATTTCCATGCACGGATACAAATGTTATTGATCTGTTCATATACCTCAGGGGGGTATCCTGTTTGTTGATTAGCAAATCTGCCTTGTCCCAAAAGCATTTCCTTGTCCCAATGGGGGTGTCCGGCCGCATAGTTTTGGGCAGCCTGCTCTACAGCGCCCTCTAGCACAAAGGCTCTCCAGTCCAAATATTTGCCTGGAGAAACACAAGCCCGAACAAGGCTAGCCAAATCAGAGGGAGTCATACAGTATCTAGACAGACTCTCCACCTGAGTTAATGTGAAGGCGGCATCCACCCCATAAGTGCGCACAGACTCTGCCAGGGTCTTCACAATTTTGAAATCTAAAGGCTCATGGAATCTTCCCCTATTGTCATCCTGGAAAACTGGATAAGCAAGAACCATCTCAGCGTTAACAGCCCTCCATGCTTGGGCATGGAAAGCTCTCCTCGAAACACCCTCACCGTATGGCGGCGGGTCCGGAGGATCATTTTTCTTGAGCTCCTGTTTATTTTTGTTCCCTTCTCCCATAGTTAAACTCCCTAGCTGCCGAGACAGTCTCCCGAGCTCCTCCTTCTCATCCTCCTCCTCTTCTGACCCACTTTTGCATGGGAGTGTGCGCAGTGTACTGAGATATGGATACAAGCGTTTCCTCCCCCGTTTCTCGCTCTGCACATTCCCTTCCTCCTGAAATATTTTACTCCGTGCCAGAGACAATCACCTCCTCCCCTGTTTCTTGCTCCGCACACTGCCATCCTCCTGAAATACGTCACTGCCTGCCGGAGATAATTGTTTCCTCCCCTGTTTCTCGCTTCGCACACTCCCACCCTCCTGAAATACCTCACTGCCTGCCATTTCTGATCTTTCTTCATTTAATTGCTCTAAAACTTCTTGTCCTTTAGTAAGTGCTTCCTGACATCTGCCATCTGCGAGGCAACTACGGATCATCTTCCAAAGGGCTATCACCCCACCCTCTAATATGCCCTGCTCAGAAGCAAAGTCAAGATCTGTGCCTAACTTACCCCAGCTAGGTATAGTGAGGCTGCCAGAAAATGCGAACCACGGGGCAACAATAACTGTCTTCTGTAAAAATCTCTGTAAAGTACTACGTTTCACTTTTAGGCCCTTGGAACGTAACAGGTTATCTAGGGCCAGGAGAAGCGGACTTGAAGATACGGCACCCATGACACAACAAAAGACACACAACAAACAAAAGTGAAAGTAAGAGCGAAAGTACACAGTGCAGCTGCAATAAGATTTAATGCTCTCTCTGGCTTTACAGAGGAGCTGCCGCTTTGATAGCGGGTCCTAATTACCTAGGACTAATCTCCGCTTTGACCACGGGTCCCAATTAATCTGGGACTAATCTCCGCTTTGACCGCGGGTCCCAATTAATCTGGGACTAATCTCCACTTTGACCGTGGGTCCCACTTACCTAGGACTGATCTCTGCTTTGATAGCGGGTCCTACTTATCTAGGACTGATCTCCGCTTTGACCGTGGGTCCTACTTACCTGGGACTAATTGGTGCACCACCCCTGACTGCTGAAAGTTCTGGTTCCCGGGTTTTCAGCACCACTTGTCGCGACCCCTTGCCCGCAAGGAAGACGCAACTCAGGAATCTTCTTTCAGCAGTTTATTCAGGCCCTTGATATTTCTTCTAATTCCCCGTCGGATGCCCCTCCCAGCCTTAATAAAGCATCCCAAGCCCCAATGCAAAGCTGCCACGTGGAACTTTCTCACAGGGTGCTGAGAAACCATGCACCAACTCTCCCAAACAAGGAGTTGTTTATTACAGACCACAGTGGAGCCAGCGCCATCTTGCAATGGCGACCATAATCTGCAGAAACGGCTCACCACAGCCTGTGTGGAGAGCAGTTCCCGGGTGCCTATGGTCGATATACAATTCTAACTTCTGAATGTGTCACAGGATGTAGGGGTAACCTCCATCTCATGGGAACCTTCGAAGCATCTGTTAGAACAAAGTGGTTACCAAGGCAGTGACCTCATTCAGTTCCTGAAGGAATTGACCCACCTCACTTCTTTGTTGATGCAATTTGCTGAACTCGGGATCCAGGAAGCCAAGCACCCAGAGCCAGTCCCAGTCCCAGTCCCATTGGGTTCACTTGTTTGGATTTACCAAAGACAGAGTCAGTCTTTCTTGGTAAATACTGATCTGTGGATGGTTAAATGCCAGGAAAGCTCTGAAGAGGGGCCTTCCTGAGAAAGCAGGTAGTGACTCCCTGATGGCTCCTGACAACTTTACAGAGTTGGTAATGAAGACCAGATCTGAGACAGGACAGGCCATTTCGTGGGAACATAGTATGGCCAATCAGTCTGAGGACACTCTGGATAGTCACAGACCTACTTGGGTAAAGGAGGTGCCTTTGTGGGTGTGCATGTGAGTTTGGTTTTGTCTCATGTTATGAGAATAGGTAGGAAAGGCAGTTTGTTTGGTTTGGAGTGGACTGTTTTTAATAAGTCATTTGACATGGCGAGGGTTTCTTTGTTTGTGTATCCCACTGTATCCGTGGTTGTAGACCTTTGAAAAGCGAATGCATCAATGGTTGTGTCCTGTCTAATATAAAGTGTCTCAGCGTTCATCCTGCCCAATTTAAGAATGGAGAGTGGCTTGCCTATGGATGGGCAATACCTACTATCTTTCTAAGTTCCTGTTTCTTCGTGAATTCTGGCCACTCTCCTGAATAGGCTCATGGTTTTTTGTCCAACATATGTACCACCACAAGGCTCTGTGACATGGCCATGTACTGATAGCTGAAGGGAATGGGAGAATCTCAGAAAACTCAGATATCAGTGTGACCAGGAAAGTCTTAGTGGAGAAACCCTGCTTTGGGCCTTTTGCTTACTTATGTTTCTATTACCCTGAATGTCAAGAAGGTCTTTACCTCAGGCCACCCCTTTGTGAAGCCTTAAGAAAACTGTTTTCATATGGAAATGAATGGGCATCACCTGTGGCTCTTTGCTTAATTGCTTTGGAATGGGATGTGCTTGAATCAGCCTCTTGTCCTTGTGTGAGGTTGTGGCTTAAATTCTCAGCACCTGATAGATCTAAATAAAAATCCCATGTGCTTCCAAACCAAAATGGCCAAAAGAGCAGTCATTGTGGATAAATTTTTTTGCCTTCTTAGGTTGGGTTCCTGACCTACATCAAGTGAGAATAGGGATCCTTTGGGTCAAATGCGTTCTTCAAATCCCTGCAGAGGCTATCCCATAGGTGCTTGGGTTTTCTCATGACTCCAAATCACATAAAGAATCTATAACTGACAGCTAGTAGGCCTCAAATTGGAAAAGCGGAACACTTTACCAGCAGGAATATTTGATCACTCCTGGTTCAAAGGAAGAGTACCCAGGCCACCATGATTTTAGGCAAATGAGGGGCAAGTGAGCTTATTTTGGACACTTTCTTGGCCTTGCCTCTCATAGAAACCTCCAGCCACAGGGTATGATGAGTGTCTATATGGAAGAAGATGAGTGTCATGTGGGAGTGTTTTGGATTTAAGCAAAGAAAGAGAGAACTGAAATTACTGACATATGGGATCAAAAAGGCAATATAACAACAGATGCTACAGAAATAAAGAAGACAATTAGAAATTATTTTGAAAACCTATATTCCAATAAAATAGAAAATAGTGAAGACATTGATAAATTTCTTAAGTCATATGATTTGCACAAACTGAGTCAGGAGGATACACACAATTTAAACAGACCAATATCAATGGATAAAATAGAAGAAGCAATCAAAAGACTACCAACCAAGAAAAGTCCAGGTTCAGATGGGTATACAGCGGAGTTTTACAAGACCTTTAAAAAAGAATTAATACCAATAATTTTCAAGATATTTCAGGAAATAGAAAAAGAAGGAGCTCTGCCAAATTCATTCTATGAGGCCAAGAACACTCTGATTCCGAAACCAGACAAAGACACCTCAAAGAAAGAAAACTACAGACCAATATCTCTGATGAACCTAGATGCAAAAAACCTCAATTAAATTCTGGCGAATTGGATACAAAGGCACATCAAAAAAATTGTGCATCATGATCAGGTAGGATTCATCCCTGAGATGCAAGGACGGTTCAATATACAGAAATCAATAAATGTTATTCACAACATAAATGTACTTAAAGATAAGAAGCATATGATCATCTAGATAGATGCAGAAAAATCATTTGACAAAGTAGAGCATCCCTTTATGTTCAAAACATTAGAAAAACCAGGGATAACAGGAACTTACCTCGACACTGTAAAAGCTATCTATGCTAACCCTCAGGCTACTATCATTCTGAATGCAGAAAAATTGAAGGCATTCCCTCTAAAATCTGGAACAAGACAGGGATGTCCTCTATCACCACTTCTATTCAATATAGTTTTCGAAACTGGCCAGAGTAATTAGACAGACGAAAGAAATTAAAGGCATAAAAATAGAAAAAGAAGAACTTAAAATATCACTATTTGCAGATGACATTATTCTTTATATAGAAAACCCAAAAGGGTCTACAAAAAAAACTACTAGAACTAATAAATGAATTCAGCAATGTGGCAGCATATAAAATCAACATGCATAAATCAAAAGCATTTCTGTATATCAGCGACAAAACTTCTGAAACAGAAATGAGGAAAAACACTCCATTCACATATCCTCAAAAAAAAAAAAAATCTTGGTAATCAACCTAACAAAAGAGGTGAAAGATTTATACAATGCAAACTACAGAACCCTAAAAAGAGAAGTAGAATAAGATCTTAGAAGATGGAAAATATACCCTGTTTATGCATAGGCAGAACTAACATCATCAAAATGGTGATATTACCAAAAGTTCTCTATAGGTTTAACGCAATGCCAATCAAAATCCCAAGGGCATTTCTTGTAGAAATAGAGAAAGCAATCATGAAATTCATATGGAAAAATAAAAGACCCAGAATAGCAAAAGCATTTCTAAGCAGGAAGTGTGAATCAGGCGGTATAGCGATACCAGATTTCAAACTATATTACAGAGCAATAGTAAAAAAAAAAAAACAGCATGGTACTGGTACCAAAACAGGCAGGTGGACCAATGGTACAGAATGGAGGACACAGAGACTAATCCAAAAAGCTACAACTGTCTTATATTTGATAAAGGAGCTAAAAGCATGCAAAGGAGGAAGGATAGCATCTTCAACAAATGGTGCTGGGAAAACTGGAAATCCATATGTAACAAAATGAAACTGAATCCCTTTCTCTCGCCATGGACAAAAGTTATATCAAAATGGATCAAGGAGCTTTATATCAAATCAGAGACATGGCGTCTGATAGAAGAAAAATTGGCTACGATCTACATACTGTGGTGTTGGGCTCCAAATTCCTCAAAAGGACACCCATAGCACAAGAGTTAATAACTAGAATCAACAAATGGGACTTACTCAAACTAAAAAGGTTTTTCGCAGCAAGAGAAACAATAAGAGAGGTAAATAGGGAGCCTACATCCTGGAAACAAATCTTTATTCCTCACACTTCAGATAGAGCCCTAATATCAAGAATATACAAAGAACTCAAAAAATTAGACAATAAGATAACAAATAACCCAATCAACAAATGGGCTAAGGATCTGAACAGACACTTCTCAGAGGAGGACATACAATCAATCAACAAGTACATGAAAAAATACTCACCATCTCCAGCAATCAGAGAAATGCAAATCAAAACCACCCTAAGATACCATCTCACTCCAGTAAGATTGGCAGCATTTATGAAGCCAAACAAACACAAGTGCTGGGGAGGATGTGGGGAAAGAGGTACACTTGTACATTACTGGTGGGACTGCAAATTGGTGTAGCCAATTTGGAAAGCAGTATGGAGATTTCTTGGAAAGCTGGGAATGGAACCACCATTTGACCCAGCTATTCCCTTTCTCATTCTATTCCCTAAAGACCTAAAAAGAGCATGCTACAGGGAAACTGCTACATCTATGTTCATAGCACCACAATTCACAATAGCAAGACGGTGGAACCAACCTAGATGCCCTTCAATAGATGAATGGATAAAAAAAAAAGTGGCATTTATTCACAACGGAGTATTACTCTGCATTAAAAAATGACAAAATCATAGAATTTGCAGGGAAATGGATGGCATTAGAGGAGATTATGCTAAGTGAAGCTAGCCAAACCCTAGCAAACAAATACCAAATGTCTTCTTTAATATAAGGAGAGTAACTAAGAACAGAGAAGGGACGAAAAGCATGAGAAGAAAATTAACATTTAACAGGGATGTGAGGTGGGAGGAAAAGTGAGAGAGAAGGGAAATTGCATGGAAATGGAAGGAGACCCTCAGGGTTATAAAAAATTACATACAAGAGGAAGTGAGGGGAAAGGGAAAAATAATACAAGGGGGAAAATTTATTAGAGTAGTGGGATTAGAGAGAAAAGAGGGGAGGAGAGGGCATGGGAGGGGGGATAGTAGAGGATAGGAAAGGCAGAAGAATACAACATACAGTAGTAAGGCAATATGTGAATCAATGGATGTGTAACTGATTTGATTCTGCAATCTGTATACAGGGTAAAAATAGGAGTTCCTAACCCACTTGAATCAAAGTGTGAAATATGATACATCAAGAACTATGTAATGTTTTGAAGAATCATAAATAAAAATTTTAAAAAAAGAAAACTCACTTAGGTGAATGATGCACGTGAATCCTAATATTTCTACAGTAACTGACCCAGTTTAACATCAATGCAAGTAGATTCCTATGGGACATGACGTACATTTTGACATTCATTTTTATTCAACACTGGTACACTACTATTTCATCAGTTTATGCACATTATAGGATGTATATTTCATCCACAATTTAGCAAATTTATAGGCATTTGTTTCACTTTCAATCACTTCCTGCTTCAGAACACATGTATTCCTCCATATTTTTTGACTGGTCTTTTCATGAGACTTCTTACCAAACACAATATTTTCCATTTCCATTATCACTTTTGAAGCAAAACTCACACACACTTCATGATAAACAATAACCCTAAGATTACCATTAGATACATAACTGGTTGGAATGACTGATTTTATGTCAATTAATGATTTCTAATATACTTCCAGATATCAATTCAATCTATTATTTAAAGAGGAACCAGTTATATTATTTATTCACAGTAAGTTCTATTCATGCATTATCTCTATATTCATAGACTCAGGGTACACCACTTTGTACCCCCAATACTAATTTATATGTCTTCAAATATTGCTCCCAGTAATAGTGGAAGAAATAATCATGTCACATGATCTACATATATATTTTATCACAATAATTTTCTGGGCACAAATGCAAAGGTCACACTTATGATTGTACCAAATCCTAAATGGAAAGTGAACATGGATTACTAAAAACATCCATGTCCAGGTTGCCTAATGCTTTCAAATATCATTCCTATTGGTGACTACCTATTTTTTTCTTCCTAAGATTATGTATTCAATCTCAATCCTGTTGAAAATGTCTAATCCTATCACTCACATTATAATTGCCTGATTTTGTATTGTCTCTATTGATATCTTCTTTCTTATATTTTTTCCAGTTCATCATTGTGACTGACTCTTCACATGTGCTGACATTTACATTCACTCTATACAAAACCCTATTGCTAAAGAACATTTGGTCCAAATTTTATACTCACTCTTCTTCCTAAACCTACCGACTATCCTATTTTGAGTGGATGTTCTCTTCTACAATCAATCATCCAAGGTCCAAGGTCCTATGCCATGGATTATCGATTTATCTGAGACAATTTTGCAGAACATAATTAAAAGCTAAATATCCCAAACAAGGGCCTAATCCCCTTGTGGACTTCAAATCTTACCTAGATTTCTGTTTTCATACTTATATTTCAGCTGTATATTCTTGTAAATATGGCAGTTTTCCAATACCATTATTCATCCAGCAGAATGATTACTAACCCAAATCGAACATGTTATTAACCCTAACCATACACTGTTCCCTCAATTTAACTTTACAGAAGAGCAGGTACAGAGTTCATCTTACAATACAGGAATTTAGGGTATCTTCCACCTGCTGAGAACCTTTGAGGTTCCATGTATATTTAATCCCTGAAGAAGATGTAGGCAGCAATGAAGGACCTGAGAGAGCAAAAGTCATCTTCCATGGGAAACAACCTTTTAAGGATGAAGGGTTGTGTCTGAATAAGCCTTTCTCTTCTTAATGTAGAGAAGAAGGACCAAACCAGGCCTGTGTGGAGAGATGTTCCCGCAAACTGGTGCGGCCAATTTGGAAAGCAGTATGGAGATTCTGGGGAAGGCTGGGAATGGAACAACAATTTGACCCAGCTATTGCCCTTTTTGGACTATTCCCTTAAGACCTTAAAAGAGTGTACTACAGGGATACTGCCACATCGATGTTCATAGCAGCACAATTCACAATTGCTACACTGTGGAACCAACACAGTTGTCCTTCATAGATGAATGGATAAAAAAAAATGTGGCTTCTATACACCCTGGAGTATTACGCAGCACTAAAAAATGACAAAATCATGGAATTTGCAGGAAAATGGATGGTACTAGAGAAGATTATGCTTAGTGACGCTAGTCAATCCTAAAAAACAAATACCAAATGTCTTCTTTGATATAAGGATTGCAACTAAGAACAGAGCAGGGAGGAAGAGCAGGAAGAAAAGATTAACATTAAACAAAGATATGAGGTGGGAGGGAAAGGGAGAGAAAAGGGAAATTGCATGGTAATGGAAGGAGACCCTCATTGTTACACAAAATTACATGTAAGAGGTTGTGAGGGGAATGGGGAAATAAACAAGGGGAGAAATGAATTAGAGTAGATGGGGTAGTGAGAGAAGATGGGAGGGGAGAGGAGGGGGGATAGTAGAGTATTGGAAAGGTAGCAGGATACAAAAGTAACCAATAGGGCATTATGTAAAAATGTGGATATGTAACCGATGTGATTCTGCAATCTGTATTTGGGGTAAAAATGGGAGTTCATAACCCACTTGAATCTAATGTATGAAATATGATATGTGAAGAGATTTGTAATGTTTTGAACAACCAATAAAAGAAAAAAAGTAGCAATATATATGCCAATCGAAATTCATCATGAAATATATATAATCCACAGATGCAAAAATATTCATTTACTGAACATGGATTTATGTATAATGTTATTCAACTTGGAAGCTCACCCATAGGTTGAATTTTCAGTTCCAACAGCGTTTAGGAGGAGTGATCTCTTCTCACAATTTGTATCTGCCAATTCAGCCACCTCACAAGTATATACGTGTGATACCAGATAGGATTTTCTATGTGCATATAAAAATACATGCACCGTATAGGCTACAGAGAAAGGGAGACAGGAATTCACATATTTGTTAACTTTAAAAACACATGTAGAGTTATTTCAACAAAAAATTGACTAGATTTATAACTCCTACACTATTTAATGCAAAAGACAATTCCAACTACACACCATGCCTCCTCTGAACTGCTTGTATTTCTATTCTTTTTGGGTTATTTCTCACCATCATATTAAGATTATTAGTCAGAGTCCAGTAGGGTAGGGGTTAATGTCAGGGATTCAGTATTTCAAATGGAAAATTGGAAAATGACTCCAATGTGTATATAAACATGTGCTACACAAAAATCTTCCCACTCACATCCAGAGAAGTGCCATGATATTACCTTCGCCCCAAGTAAGACACAATAAGAGGAGAAAAGTGTGAAAATCTGTGATTATGTATCTGAATGGAATATGCTCGGGAGTTCACAACCTTGGAGGTGGTAGAGGAGCTTCCAAAAGTAAGGGACAGGGTAAACACTCCACCAACATGGAGCTCTGCTGGCCTATGACTTCTTGGGAAACTGCCTCTGAGGTTGGGCACTTGAAATATATGTTGTTGTCATGAGCTTTAGCTTCCTTTGTAGTGAGACCATCAAATCTGGGTCTGCATCTATGTGACCTGGAAGACATGGTTTCTTATATTCCAATGAACCTGAGGCAGCAGTGCTGAATTCTCTCTTTGTAGGTAAACTGTGGCCACAGGAAGCCAAGTGTCTCCTGGTGGGGACTGTGAAGACATTTGGTCATCCTTCACATTTTGTGGTGCTTCTTGCTGCTGCACTGGGAATATGGTTTTTGCTTCACAAAATACAAGGAGTTCAACTGGGACAGAGTGCTGGAGAGAGTTCTGTAACATGTGTTGTGACTCATTTATTTGTTGGTTTTTCCTTTTTTTTTTTTTTTTTTTTTTTGAGGAATGACCACCAGGCAATGAATTTCCCTCTTAAAACTGCTTTCATTGTGTCCCGTAGATTCCGATATGTTGTGTCTGTGTTTTCGTTTATCTCTAAGAATTTTTTGATTTCCACCTTTATGTCTTCTGTAACCCATTGATCATTCCGTAACATATCGTTCATTTTCCATGTGATGTAGGACTTTTTCTTCCTTCTTTTATCATTGATTTATAGTTTCATTCCATTATAGTCAGAAAAAATGCATGGTATTATCTCCACCCCTTTATATTTACTGAGGGTTGCCCTATGGCATAATATATGGTCTATTTTTGAGAAGGATCCATGTGCTGCTGAAAAAAAGTATATCCATTTGATGATGGTTGGTATATTCTATATATTTCAGTTAAGTCTAGGTTATTGATTGTGATATTGAATTCTATATTTTTTTAATTCAACTTTTGTTTGAAATATCTGTCCAATGGTGAGAGAGCTGTGTTGAAGTCACCGATAATTATTGTGTTGTTGTCTATTTGATTCCAGAACTTGAGGAGAATTTGTTTTATGAAGGTCGCAGCACCATTATTTGGTTCATAAATATTGATAATTTTTATGTCTTGTTGGTGAATTTATGAATTTTATGTCTTGTTTATGAATTTATGAATTTTATGTCTTGTTGTTGATTCCTTTTAAAGTTATATAATATCCATACTTATCCCTTTTGAATAACTTAGTCTTGAAGTCGATTTTATTCTATGTGAGGATGGCCACCCCTGGTTGCTTACGAGGACCGTGTGCATGGTATATTTTTTCCCAACCTTTCACCTTCAGCCTGTGTATGCCTTTTCCATTCAGATGTGTCTCCTGGAGGCAACATATTGTTGGATTTGTTTTTATAATCCAAGTTACCAGCCTATGTCGCTTTATTGGAGAGTTCAACCATTAAGGTTTAGAGTTACTATTTATATATGGTTTGTACTGCCAGCCATTTTGATTATTTATTTTTTTTAATTTAGTTTGTTTCTCCATGATTAGCTTTTCCCCCGCCCTCTGTTATTACTGAGGCACTTCCCAGTGATAGTTTTGGTTGTTGTTTTTCATTTCTTCCTCATGTAGTGTTTTGCTCACGACACTTTGCAATGCTGGTTTTCTGGCTGCAAATTCTTTTAGCTTTTGTAAATTATGAAATATTTTTATTTTGTTGTTGTACCTGAAGCTTAATTTTGCTGGATACAGAATTATTGGTTGGCATCCATTGTCTTTCAGTATTTGAAATACATTGTTCCAGGATCTTCTCGCTTTCAGCGTCTGTGATGAAAAATCTGTTGTTAACCTTATTGGTTTACTCCTGAATGTCATCTGCCTCCTTTCTCATGTACCTTTTAATAATTTCTCTTTGGTCTGTTTATTGGATATTTTCGTAACAATGTGTCTTGGCATTGGTCTACTGTGATTTTGTGTGCTCGGTGTCCTGTATGCATCTACAATTTGTATATCCGTTTCCTTTTTTATTTCTGGAAAGTTTTCTAAAATTATTTCATTCAGCAGGTTACTCATTCCCTTGGTTTGAATCTCTGTACCTTCCTCTATCCAGATGACTCATAAGTTTGTTTTTTTATGTTATCCCATATCTCTTGGATGTTTTTCTCATGATTTTTTACCAGTTTTTCGGAGTTGGCTAGACTCCTTTCAAGATGATATATTTTTTCTTCATTATTTGACGTTCTGGCTTCTACTTGCTCCACTCTGTTAGTGATACTCTCAATTGAGTTTTTAATTTGGTTTATCATTTCCTTCATTTCTAGAATTATTGTTTGATTTCTTTTATAATCTCTATCTCCTGATAAAGACGCTTAACTTCTTCTTTTATCTGTTTATGTAATTCATTTTCAATGTGTTCTTTCACTGTTTGGAATTGCTGTCTCGTATCCTCTTTAAGGTTCCATTCCATCTGTCTAAGGTATTCCTTGAGTTCTTTATATGACCATTTTCCTGATGATTCTAGGTCCTCCTGATTATTTATGTTGTCCTTCATTGTTTGTACACATTTTCATCCTTGCTTTTTTATGCTGCTAATGTTACTTCTTGTTCTGTTTGACTGCTGAGTTACTGCTTACTCTTATAAATTTATATGAAGCTTGGGAGGAAAGATAGTAGTAGGGATGGGAAGAAGTCACTAAAGAGAATGAGAGTAGGCAGGTAGATTTCAAGGAAGGGAGAATAAGAAAATTGAAAAGAAATGAAAAGACAAAAGAAAAAAAATAGAAAATAAAGAAAGAAATAAATTTTTTTAGAAATAATAATGATAATTATAAAAATGAAAATTAAAATTTAAAAGAATCATAAAATAATAAATTTTAAAAATTTTAAAAAATAAAAACATTAAAAAAAAGTTAAAGAACAACAACAAAAAAATGAAAATGAAAGAAAAAGAAGAAAATAAAAAGAAAAAAATAATAATAATACATGCAGTAATAGAGTTCAATTAACTTCTCTTCCAGTAGGTGGAGCTGTGTGCATTGGGCCAAGCTTCTCCTCTCAATAGGTGGGAAGCAATCACTGTGCAGCAACTCTTTATCCCAGAATGGGCGGATCTCCAATCCTGAGTGTCTAGGGCCTTCTCTTTTGTTTCCTCAAGCCAGGCCCCCCAACCTGTGATGCTCACCACAATACTATGTAATGTTTTGAACAACCATTAATAAAAAGTTTTTAAAAAAGAAAACTAAATTCAGTGAATGATGCACGCGAATCCTAATATTTCTACAGTAACTGACTCAGTTTAACATCAATGCAAGTCGATTCCTATGGGACATGATATGTATTTTGCCGTTCATTTGTATTCAACACTGGTACACTACTATTTCATCAGTTTATGCACATCATTGGATATATATTTCATCCACAATTTAGCAAATTTATAGGCATTTGTTTCACTTTCAATCACTTCCTGCTTCACAACTCATGTATTCCTCCATATTTCTTGACTGGTCTTTTCATGAGACTTCTTTCCAAACACATTATTTTCGATTTCCATAATCACTTTTGAAGCAAAACTCACACACACTTCATGATAAACAATAACCCTAAGATTACCATTAAATATATAACTGGTTGGAATGAATGATTGTATGTCAATATATGATATCTTATATATTTTCAGATATCAATTCAATCCATTATTTAAAGTGGAACCAGTTAGATTATTTATTCACAGTATATTCTATTCATCCATTATCTCTATATTCATTGACACAGGGTACACCACATTGTACCCCCAATACTAATTTATATGTCTTCAAATATTGCTCCCAGAAATGGTGAAAGAAATACTCATATCACATGATCCACAGATACATTTTATCACAATAGTTTTCTGGGCAGAAAATGCAAAGGTCACACTTATGATAGTACCAAAGCCTAAATGGAAAGTGAACATGGATTACTAAAAACATCCATGTCCAGGTTGCCTAATGCTTTCAAATGTTATTCCTATTGGTAACTACATATTTTTTTTCTTCCTAAGATTATGCATTCAATCTTAACCATGTTGAAAATGTCTAATCCTATCACTCACATTATAATTGCCTGATTTTGTAATGTCTCTATTGATATCTTTTTTCCTATATTTTCTCCAGTTCATCATTGTGACTGAGTCTTCACATGTGCTGACATTTACATTCACTCTATAACCGAAACCCTATTGCTAAAGAACATTTGTTCCAAATTTTATACTCACTCTTCTTCCTAAACCTACAGACTATCTTCCTAATCCTACTGACTCTCCCAATTTGAGTAAATGTTCTCTTCTACAATCAATCATCCAAAGTACAAGGTCCTTTGCAATTGTATATCGCATTATCTGAGACATCTCTGCAGAATGTAATTCAAAGCTAAGTATCCAAATCAAGGGCCTAATGCCCTTCTGTGCTACAAATCTTACATAGATTTCTGTTTTTGTACTTATATTTCACCTCTATAATCTTATAAATATTGCAGGTTACCAATAGCAGTAATCATCCTGCTGAATGATTTATAACCCAAATCGAACAAGGTATTAACCCTAACCATACACTGATCCATCAATCTAACTTTACAACAGGGCAGGGTCAGAGTTCATCTTAAAATACAGGAATGTATGGGATCTTCCACCTGCTGAGAACCTCAAAGGTCCATGCAGATTTGATCCCAGGGAAAGATGCAGGCAGCTATGAAGTACCTGAGAGAGCAAAAGTCACCTTCCATGGGAAACAACCTGGTAAGGATGAAGGGTAGCTTCTGAATAAGCCTCTCTCTTCTTAATGTAGAGAAGATGGACCAAACCAGTCCTGTGTGGTAAGCTGTTCCCGGATGCCTATGGTTGATATACCATTCTAACTTGTGAAAGTATCACAGGAAGTAGGGGCAACCTCCATCATAGGACCATTGGAAGGAAGTAACCTCACCTTACTTCTTTGGTGATGGAAGTCTCAGATCCGGGAAGCCAGGCACCAAGAGCCAGTCCCAGTCCCAGTCTCAGTGTTCTCACTTGTTTGGATTTACCAAGGACAGAGTCAGTCTTTCTTGGTACCTACGGATGTGAGGATGGCCAAATGTCAGGAAAGCTCTGAAGATGGGCCTTTCCTGAGAAACCAGGTAGTGGATCACCGCTGGCTCATGAAAACTTCACAGAGTTGGCCAAGGAGACCAGATCTGACACAGGACAGGCCATTTCAGCGGAACATAGCATGGCCCACCATTCAGAGGACACTCCCGATAGTTACAGACCTACTTGGGGGAAGGAGGTGCCTTTGTGGGTTTGGGTGTGGGTTTGAGGTTTTGTCTCATGTTCTAAGAATAGTTAGGAAAGGTGGTTTGTTTGGTTTGGAGTGAACTGTTTCTGGTAAGACGTTTCGCAAGGCGAGTGTTTCTTTTTCTGTGCATCCACTGTGTCCGTGGTTGTAGACATTAGAAAAGAGAATGCATCAATGGATGTGTCCTGTCTAGTAGAAAGCATTCCAGGATTTATCTTGTCCAGTGTATGAATGGACTGCGGCTTGACTTATGGATGGGCAACATCTACTATCTTCCTAAGTTCCTGTTTTCTTCCTGAAAACTGATCACTCTCAGAATAGGCTCACGATTTTGTTTCCATGATTTGTACCACCTCCAAGCTCTGTGCTTACCAATTGTTCTGTTGCCCTGAATGTGAGGAAGGTCTTTTCTTCAGGCCAAACCTTTGTGAAGTATGAAGAAAACAGTTTTCAAATGGAAATGAAAGGGCATCACCTGTGGCTCTTTACTTAATTTCTTTGGAAAGGGATGTGTCTGAATCAGATTTTTGGCCCTGTGTGAGGTTATGTCTTAGATTCTCAGCACCTGATGGATCTAAAAAAAAGATCCAACGTGTGCATCTAAAACAAAAATTGCCAAAAGAGCAGTCATTGTGAATGAAGTCTCTTGCCTACCTCTGTAAGGTTCCTGACCTTCATCAAGTGAGACTAGTGATCATTTGGGTCAAATGAGTTCCTCAAAACCCTGCAGAGGCTAGCCCATAGGTGCTTGGTTTTTCTCATGACTCCAATTCACATAAAGAATCTAAACCCCACAGTCAATAGGCCTCAAATTGGAGAAGCAGTGCCGTATTAACGAGTATTAGGGATTAACGTATTAGGGATTCTTTGGGTCAAATGAGTTCTTCAAAGTCCCGCAGAGGTTCTTGTGTTTTCTCATGACTCCAAATCACATAAATAATCTATACCTAAAAGTCAGTAGGCCTCAAATTGGAGAAATAGAGAAGTATTAAGGGCAGGCTTATTTAATCACTCGTGGTTCACAGGAAGGGTGTCCAGGCCACCTTGAATATTGGCAAATGAGGGGCAAGGGAGTTTATTTTGGACACTGTCTTTGGCTGTGCCCCTCATGGAAAACTCCTGGCAAAGGTTACGATGAGTGACTATATGGAAGAAGATGAGGGCCATGTGGGAGAGTTTTGGTTTTAATTTTGGTCATTTGTGAGGCGGTTGGAAGAAATGACTTGGTCCACCAGGGCTTGAACTCTGGTGTGATTCCCCTTAGAGACTGGGTTTTGGAACTGACCTCAGAGAAGTATTGCCATGAATTTTGTTGGGATTTTAGGAGGCCACGCATGAGAGTCGCCCTTGGAAACTGAGATCTAGGCCCAGGGTGGCTTTCCTCAGATCACTGGGAATCTCAGCCAGGATATCACATGATTTTATTCTGAAAGACTTCGGTACCATAGTTGAGAGTCAAAACACACACGTACCTCACATTGTAGACCTCAATGGGCCTGGCTTCATGTGTCCATTTGGCCACTCTTTGGGAAGACTTGCCTGTGAGAGTTCTCCAGAGCATTCACTGAAATGAGCTTCCTCAACATTTAATGTTTTCTGAATGAATTGAAACCAACAGTGCCTCCAACTTCATCCTTGAAAAATGGCTAGAAAAATACCATAAAATTTTGGAAATTAATTGGAGAAGCTTTGTATGTCCTGTTGCTGATCATGAGGGTACCAGACAGTGCCTTGAATTACTGGGTTTCATGAAAATGGTGTAGAACAGAGATTTCAGTATGTTGGAGCCTGCTGAGTAGTGGGCCTAGAGGAGTGGTGGGCAGGTGTGTGAAAGAACATCAGTGGTAGGGCCATGAGGATCTACCATTGGATTCCAAATGGCTTTTGACTGACATGGTGCAGCCAGCAGACCCTTATATGTAAAGGCATCTTGTTATATGGAGAGGTTTCACGGCAATGTTCAGAATGAAGTTGATATGGACAAGGCGGCAATGGGACAAGATATGAGGGATAGAGCCTGGTTGGTGCATTCTCTCGCAGACTCTGACCCACCACTCATGCCAGAACTCCCTCCAGCACTGTGTCCCAGTTGAGCTCCTTGTATTTTGTGACGCAAATACCAAACTCCCAGTGCTGCAGCAAAAATACCACAAAACGTTGAGGAGGAACAAATGGCTTCACAGTCCACACGGGGAGACACTTAGTCTCCAGTGGTCACAGTTGACCTACAAAGAGAGGATTCTTCACTGCTTCCTCATGTTTATTGGAAAATTAGAAACCCTATTGCTAAAGAACTTTTGGTCCAAATCATATACTCACTCTTCTTCCTAAACGTACCGACTATCTTTCAAATCCTAATGACTATCCTTTTTTGAGTGGATGTTCTCTTCTACATTCAATCTTCCAAGGTACAGGTCCTATGCCATTGTATATCAAATTTTCTGAGACATCTGTGCAGAACATAATTCAAAGCTAAGTATCCCAATCAAGGGCCCAATGCCCTTCTGGCCTTCAAATCATACCTAGATTTCTGTTTTCATTCTTATATTTCACCTCTATATTTTTGTAAATATCGCAGGTTCCCAATAACATAATTCATCACAGAGAATATTTCCTAACCCAAATTGAACCTGTTATTAACCCTAAATATACACTCTTCCAACAATCTCATTTTACTGAAAAGCAGGGACAGAGTTGTTCTTAGAATACAGGAAAGTACGGGACCTTCCACCTGCTGAGAACCTCAAAGGTCCATACAGAAATGATACCCAGAGAAGTTGTAGGCAGGTACGAAGGACCTGAGAGAGCAAAAGTCATATTCCATGGCAAGCAACCTGGTCAGGATGAAGCAATGTGTCTGAATCAGCTTTTCTCTTCTTATTGTAGAGAAGATGGATCAAACCAGCCTGTGTGGAGAGCTGTTCCTGGGTGCCTATGGATGATATATCATTCTATCTTGTGAAAGTGTCACAGAAAGTAGGGGAAGCCTCCATCTCATGGGGCCCTTGGAAGCAACTCTTAGGACAATGTGGTTTCCAAGGCAGTGGCCTCATTCAGTTCCAAAGAAAGTGACATGCCTCATTTCCTTGGTGATTGAACTCTCTGAACTTGGTATCCAAGAAGCCAGGCACCAAGAGGCAGTCCAAATCCCAGTCCCAGTGGGCTCACTTGTTTGGATTTTCCAAGGACAGAGTCAGTCTTTCTCGGTAACTACTGCTGTGAGGATAGCCAAATGCCAGGAGAGTTCTGAAGAGGGACATTTCCTGAGAAAGCAGGTAGTGGCTCAACACTTTGTTCCTGACAACTTCACAGAGTTAGCCAAAGAAACCAGATCAGAGAGGTGGTTTGTTTGGTTTGGAGTGAACTGTTTCTAGTATATTCTTTTACAAGGTGAGTGTTTCTATGTCTGTGTATCCCACTGTGTCCCTGGTTGTAGACATTAGAAAAGAGAATGCAACAATGGATGTGTCCTGTCTAGTAGAAAGCTTCCCAGCATTCATCCTGCCCAATTTATGAATGAGTGTGCCTTCCCTTATGGATGGGCAACACCTACTACCTTCATAAGTCCCTGTTTTCTTCCTGAATTCTGGCCACTCTCCAGAATACACTCATGGTTTTCTGTCCAAGGTATGTACCAACTCCAAGGTCTGTTACATGACCATGTACTGGATAGCTGAAGGGAATGGCCAGCATATCAAAAAACTCAGATATTATTGTGACCAGGAAAATCTCAGTGTATAAACCTGCTTTGGGCCTTTTGCTTACCTATTGTTCTTTTGCCCTGAATGTCAGGAAAGTCTTTGCCTCAGGCCACCCCTTTGTGAAGCCTGAAGAAAACAGTTTTGAAATGGAAATGAATGGGCATCACCTGTGGCTCTTTGCTTAATTGCTTTGGAAAGGGATGTGTCTGGATCAGGCTCTTGGCCCTGTGTGAGGCTGTGGCTTAGATTTTCAGCACCTGATGGATCTAAAGAAAGATCCCATGTGAGCATCCAAAACCAAAATGGCAAAAAGTTTAGTCATTGTTAATGAATTCTATTGCCTACCCCTTTTAGGTCCTAAAATCCATCAATTGAGAATAGGGATCCTTTGGGTCAAGTGAGTTCTTCAAATCTTTGCAGAGGACCTTGGTTTTCTCATGACTCCAATTCACATAAAGAATCTAAACCCCACAGTCAGAAGGCCTCAAATTGGAGAAATGGAACAGTATTAAGGGCAGGCCTATTTGATCACTTCTGGTTCACAGGAAGGGTGTCCAGGCCACCCTGAATTTAGGCAAATGAGGTGCAAGGGAGATTATTTTGGACATTGTCTTGGCCTGCGACCCTCATGGAAAACTCCAGCCAGAGGTTATGATGAGTGTCTATATGGGAGAAGATGAGGGCCATGTGGGAGTGTTTTGGTTTTAATTGTTTTTATTTAAGTCGTGGTTGGAAGAGTTGACTGGATCCACCTGGGCTTGAACACTGGTGTGATTCCCCTAGAGACTGAGTTCTTGAACTGACCTCCAAGAAGTATTGCTGTGTATTGTGTTGGGATTTCAGGAGGCCACGCATGAGATTCGCCCTTGGAAACTGAGATCTAGGCCCAGGGTGGCTTTCCACAGAGCACTGGGAATCTCAGGAATAATATTACATGATTTTATTCTTAAAGACGTGGCAGCCATTGTTGCAAGTCAAAACACACATGGACCTCACATTGTAGACCTCAATGGACCTGGCTTCATGTGACCTTTTGGCCTGTCTTTGGGAAGCCTTGCCTGTTAACGTTTTCTAGAGCTTTCATTGAAATGAGCTTTTTCTCCATTTAATGGTTCCTGAGTGAATTGAATCCCACAGTGCCTCCAATATCATCATTGAAAAATGGCTAGATAAATACCATTAAATTTTTGAATTCCCATGACCAGGTCGCACTGGAGAAACTTTGTATGTCCTATTGATGATCATGAGTGGATCAGACAGTGCCTTGATTGACTGGTGTTCATGAAAATGGTGTAGAAGAGAGATGCCAGTAATTTGGAACCTGATGAGTAGTCGGCCTAGAGCAGTGGAGTGCAGGTGTGTGTTAAAACATCTGTGGTGGGGTCATTTGGATTTGCATTGGCTTCCAAATGGTTTGTGACTGACATAGTGTAGCCTCTAGATCCTTGTATGTAAAGGCATCTTGTTATATGGAGAGGTTTCAGTGCAATGTTTAGAATCAGATTGCTATGGTCAAGGGGGCAAGCTATGTGGGATAGAAGCCTGGTTGGTGCATTCTCTTGCAGACCCTTACCCACCACACATGACAGAACTCCCTCGAGCACTGTGTCCCAGTTGAACTCCTTGCATTTCGAGAAGCAAATACCAAACTCCCAGTGGAGCTACAAGAAACACCACAAAAGTGGAGGATGATTAAATGTCTTCACAGTCCACACTGGGAGACACTTAGCCCCCATTGGCAACAGTTTACCTACAAAGAGAGAATTCAGCACTGCTGCCTCATATCCATTGGAAAATATGAAACCATGTCCTCCAGGTCACATAGATGCAGACCCAGATTTGATGGTCTCAATACAAAGGAAGCTAAAGCTCCTGAAAACAACATATATTTCAAGTGCCCAACCTCAGAAGCAGTTTCTCAAGAAATCTTTATGCCGGCAGAGCTCCATGTTTGTGGAGTTATTACCCTGTTCTTTGCTTTTGGAAACTCCTCTACCACCTTCAAGTTTGTGAACTCCTGAGCATTTTCCATTCCAGATGTGTATTCACAGATTTTCAAATCTTCTCTAATTGTGTCTTACTTGGGGTGAAGGTAATGTCAAGGCATTGTTCTGAATGAAAGTGGGAAGATTTTGGGGTAGCACATATTTGCATACACATTGCATTCTTTTTTCAGTTTTCCATTGGAAATACTGAATCCCTGACTGTCAGGGGTAGAAGGAATTCTCCTTCAAAGAATAGCCTGACACTTACAAGAAACAACACCCAGGGAGACATCATCTCTTGGAGACATCATTTAGCCATCTGTGTCCCTGAGACATCCTGTGGCCATCTGTCTTCCTGAAATATCCTGAGGTTATCTCACCTTGTGTAGACATCCAGGAACTGCCGATAAGAGAGCTTTCCCATCTCCAGCATATAAAATCCCCTGTGTGAACAATGTATTTTGAAGGTTGATCAGAACTCCTGTCTTGCTGTCATCTCTCGTGTCTCTTGTCCCTTCATTCCTCCCTATCTTGGTTCGCTGCCCACGTTGATGTGTCCTGCCAGCCGGGACATCTGGCGCCCACTGACTGGGGCTCGAGCCTTTGAGTCATAGGGAACCCCGTCCTCCTGGAAAACTTGGTCAAGCGGAGCTCACAATTGCCTCAGCAGACACCACCGAGAGACAGATCCAGGCGAAGAGTGGGGATGACGCACGGGGAGTGACCCACCATGGGTCAAGCAGTTTTGTCACATGATTTGTATTTGTCGGGCCTCAAGGATTCCTTCAAGACATGGGGGGGCACATGTTAAGAAAAAGGACTTAAAATTTTTCTTTTCATACATAGGGGAATTGTGTCTATGATTTCACCTTGAAGGGACCATAAATGGTAAAAGACGGCTTAGAGTAGGAGACTGTTTAAAAGATTATTATGAATCCTTTGGACAGAAAAATTGCCTGTTCCCACCTTTTCTTACTGGAAATTAATTAATGAATTTCTTAAAAGTTCACCCTTTGACAATGGTACCTTAAAACTTTTCAGGATTAGGAAAGAGACTATGCAAAAGACCTCTCGTCCCCCCTCGCATGCCCATCAGTTAGTATAGACATAGACCATTCTCAGTCTCCCCAGGACCCTGGAAATCTTCCTGGTCCCCCTCAAAATACCACCCTAATGAATAGGGCTCCAATGGTTACCAACCGCCTTTATCCAGTTTTAAATCCTGGAGATACATTGACCCCTGGGGAGAAGGCTAACTTGGAGAAGGAAGCAACTCCCTATGATACAGAAGACCTGCCACTGCTTAGGAACCAGCCACAGCCTATAGGACTTACACATCCACCTCCCTCCTATATCTCTCCTGCTTTTTGTGCTCTGGCCCTTCAGGGGCCAAATCCCCCCACCAGATATTTTTTCCCCAATTCCCTTGCCTAACCTGGCTCCCTTGGGAGAGTCTCTCCAACATAGACTGGAAGAGATCCAAGTTTAAAAAGAATTAAGATCCCTTGACTCTGAGCTTTATTCATTAGCCTTATTGCTGGAGTCAACACAAGCTGGCCCAAAGTGGTCTAATACAAAGGCTAAGCCGCTCCATTGGACTGTTCTCACTTTTCAGTCACCCTCAGTTAGATAGTTAAGCCTGCCCAGGTTGATGTCAAAGACTTAGACGAGGATCAAGAGGAGGAAGCGGGGGAAATGGATCAAGGAGATCAGGACTCAGAGGATGAGGACTTCATCCCTAGGCAGGAAGGAACCCAGAGTGTCTACAAAACATTAAGCCTGCGTTTTCTTGAAAAAACTTAAAAAGTCTTGTGCTCACTATGGACCCATTGCACCCTACACGTAGGCTTTATTAGAAAGCTACATGACACAATGTCTTACTCCCAATGATTGGAAATTTTTAGACCAAGCTACCCTCAATGCCGCAGACTTCCTGTTATGGAATGCAGATTTCAAAGAGCACTGTCAGGAAACAGCTCAGAAAAATTTAACTAAGCCATCCTCTAATTCCTGGACTTATGTTAAGCTAGTGGGCAATGCGCCTTTTGACACTAAAACTTAACTGGCACGTTTCCCTGCTGGACTTTTGACACAGATTCAGATGGCTGGCTTACATGCTTGGAGACGCCTCCCTCCAAAGGCCTCTGCTACGACTTCCCTGGCAAAAATTCGACAAGGGCCCGACAAGCCTTATAGCGACTTTGTTCCCCGGCTTAACCTAGCTGCGGGATTCTTGCTTGGACCAAGTGAAAGCGAAAGCACCTTTGTAAAACATCTTGCCTTTGAAAATGCCAACCTGGCATGTCAGGATGTTCTTCGACCACATAAGAAAAAAGTGAAACTTTCTGACTTTATTGGACTCTGTGCAGGGTTGGGTGTAGCCCTTGCCATGGGTCTCACCCTCGGTGCCGCCTTTACCAAGGCCTTTCACAATCCTGGCTCACGTAGTTGCTTTACTTGTAAACAACCTGGCCATTTTGCACGTGAGTGTCCGACAGGCAAACAAAGCCTAAGAATAGTGTCTTTTCAAACTGAGGCTAAACTGCCCCCAGCTACCCTTTGCCCTAGATGAGGTAAAGGTCATCACTGGGCCAGTGAGTGTAGATCTAAGACAAATGCCCTCAGCAGCCTATCTCAAAATCCTTCTCCACAATTGCCTCATTCCAATTAGCCACCCCAGGCAGCGCAGGATTGGACCTTTTTGCCGCCACCGATACAATATTAGACTCAATGCAAGGGCCCCAGATAATACCCACTGGAATTATGGGTCCCACTCCATCTCATATGTCTGCCCTTATTCTTGAAAGAGCCTCTACTACCTTACAAGGTGTTCAGGTCTTCCCTGGCATTAAAGATAATGATTTCACTGGAGAAATAAAAATACTGGCCACAGCTATTAATGGAGTTGCGGCCATCCCAGCAGGAACAAGACTTGCACAATTATTACTCCTTCCCTTGGATTCAGGAGGCACTTCCAACACTCAAACCTACCGAGGGGGACTACCTCATTGGGCTCCTCTGATGTATATTGGGTTCAGCCCATTTCTCACAATAGACCCACCCTTATCTTACTTATTGAAGGAAAGGAATTCCAAGGAATTCTTGATACTGGAGCTGATATCACAATTATTTCTCAAAAATACTGGCCAACAGGTTGGCCCCTCACCCCATCCTTGACAGACCTTAAAGGGATAGGACAGTCAAAAAATCCTCTGGTCAGCTCTAGGGCTCTTAGCTGGACTGATAAAGAGGGTAATATGGGAACTGTCACTCCTTTCTTTGTTCCTGACCTTCATCTTAACCTATACGTCCGAGATATTTTGAGTCAAATGTAAGTTATTCTTTCTAGTCCCAATTCCATGGTGACTCATCAAATGCTTCATATGAATTTTGTCCCTGGTACAGGCATGGGGAGACTGAGACAAGGACTGGTTGAGCCTATACAACCCTTACAAAAAACAAATACATATAGACTTGGGTATTTGGATTTTTAGTGTTGGTCCCTGACCCTCCTGTACCCCATGCAGATAAAATTATTTGGGAGACTCAGACTCCTGTGTCGGTGGATCAGTGGCCCCTTACCCAAGAAAAATTGGAGGCTGCCTCCATGTTAGTGCAGGAACAGCTGGCAGCTGGCTATGTAGAGCCATCAAGCTCACCATAGAATAATTCTATTTTTGTTATCAAGAAAAAATCAGGCAAGTGGCGCCTTTTACAAGATTTGTGTGTCATTAATAAAGTTATATGCCTGATGGGAGCACTACAGCCAGGCGTTCCCACACCAGTGGCTATTCCCAAAAACTATTGTAAAATGGTTGTTGACTTAAAAGATTGCTTTTTTACCATTGCTTTACATCCTGAGGATAGACCCTATTTTGCCTTTAGTCTCCCTCACATTAATTTTCAGGGCCTTATGCACAGATTTCAATGGAAGGTTCTTCCCCAAGGTATGGCCAACAGCCCTAGTCTTAGCCCAAAATACGTTGCTCAAGCAGTAGACCCTGTGAGAGAGCAATGTTCACAAATTCATATTTTATATTAATTGGATGATTTGTCAATTGCTGCACCTAATATCCATGACGTTAATAATGGTTACCTGGACCTTTACAAAACCCTCACTACCTTGGGACTGCAGATAGCTTCTGATAAGGTTCAAACACAGGACTGTTATACCTATTTGGGCCTTAAACTTCAAGATAATCAGATTCAAATTCCTAAAATACAACTACGTGTGGACCATCTTCACACTCTTAATGATTTTCAAAAATTACTGGGGGATATTAAATGGCTAAGAACATATTTAAAATTACCCACTTGTGTACTTTTGTCCCTTAATTATATTTTGAGAGGTGATTTCCACCCCTCCTCCTCTCAAAAGCTTACACACGAGGCATTACAGGCATTAAACCAAGTCACAGAAGCCATTGCCCAACAGTTTGTTACACAAATTTCTTATAACCTTCCTCTGGTTCTGGTTATTTAACAAACTCCTCATACACCCACAGGAATAATTTGGCAGCGAGATCCACATTTTAAAAATAAAGGCTGCCCCTTGCTTTGGGTCCATTTACCCACCACATCCTCCAAGGTTATTACTGTTAATCTTGCTCAGGTAGCTTCTATTATTATTAAAGGTCATTTGATTCTCGACAACATTTTGGCAAAGAACCTCATAATAATTTAATTCCATATATGAAGAACCAAACCAAATTTTTAATACAGACACGAGATGAATGGGGTATTGCCCTATCAGGCTTTTGGGGAACAATTGATAACCACCTCCCCAAAGACCCCCTTTTACATTTTGTCCAGTTACATCCATTTATTTTTCCCAAAATTACTCAAAAGGCTCCCATTCCTCAAGCCCTTAATGTCTTTACAGACGGTTCCAGTAATGGCTGAGCGCTCTTTGTTGTCAATAACCAGCCTACCATCTTTGATACTATCTATCAGTCAGCACAGGTTGTGGAATTGTTTGCCATAACACAAGTTTTTATAATATTTTTTGATAATCCTGTTAATATTTATACAGACAGTGCCTACATTGCTCATTCTGTGCCCCTGCTGGACATTTCCCCCACCATTAAGGCTTCTTCCAATGTGGCCTTTCTTTTTCATCAGCTTCAGCAGCTAATTCAGGCCAGACAACACCCATTTTTCTTAGAACACATCAGGGCACACTCTGATCATCCCAGGCCTCTAACACAAGGTAATGCCCAAGCTGATGCAGCAACTCGTTCCATCTTTCCAATTTTTGTGGGCTCCATTCAAAAGGCCACAGAGTTACACAATCTTCACCATCTAAATTCCAAGAGCCTTCAATTACTTTGTAAAATTACCATGCAACAGGCACGAGAAATAGTAAAAGCATGCCCAGGTTGCACTGTCTCCCTCCCCATTCAACACATGAGAGTTAACCCCCGAGAATTACTGCCCAATCAGTTTTGGAAAATGGATGTTACTCATTTTCCTGAATTCGAAATTACCAAATATATACACGTTTCTATATATACCTTCAGCGACTTTATTTTTGCATCACCACATTCAGGAGAGGCTACCAAATATGTTCTTTCTCCTCTTATTTCAGCCTTTTCCATAATGGGTAAACCAATACATATTAAAACAGATAATTATCCTGCATATACGTGTGCCAAGTTTAAATAGTTTTGTGCTACCTTGCAAATTCGTCATACTACTGGAATTCCATACAACCCTCAGGGCCAAGGCGTTGTGGAATGTGCCCACCTTACCTTATAGACTTGGATAACCCTCCATAAGGCTTCCGCCCTTGTATTTACCACTCCCAGGCATCGCCTTAACCATGCCTTACTTCCCCTTATTTTTCTTA